>NC_091578.1:20075274-20091626 GCF_042767895.1 Penaeus vannamei | reverse complement strand
CTCGCTTTTTAATGGTAATTATTAGGATTTTAACATTAATTCAGGTAATTATGATGATTTCCATGATGATTCCTTTATTATTGACAATAATGATGATAATCATGATGATAATGACAATGATAATGACAATAATAATGATAATAATGATAAAGTCATAATTATAATGATAATCTTGATAATTACTGCAACAATAACAATAATTAACTCTTAATTAATTAATTAATTTCCATACTAATAATGGCAATAGAAATAATAACATCATTATCATTGTCATTATAATTATTATTATTGTCATTATTATTTCGAAGATCATCATTATTGCTATTATCATTATATAAATAGTTATAATGATAAAAATAGCAATAATAATTAGCATAATAATTATTATAACTGCAATAATCATCATCATCATCAGGGGGGCTGACGCCGACGGGGGCGCATAGCCGCATCCACCCTTCGCTTTTACCTACGAGGATCCCTCATGGCTAGACGCCAGGCAGGGACACGGCTCATCTCTATTTCTTCACGGTAGGTTTGGTCGATCTGCCCTTAGATATAATAATGACAATAATAGTAATTATAATGACAATCATAATGATATATTTTCTATTGCCATTATTAGTATGGACATTATTAGAATAGAGTTAATTATTGCAGTAAGTATCAAGATTATCATTATCATTATTATTGTCATTATCATTGTCATTATCATCATAATTATCATCATTATTGTCAATAATAAAAGAATCATCATGGAAATCCTCATAATTGCCTGAATTAATGTTAAAATCCTCATAATTACCATTAAAAAGCGAAAAGGTTTTTTTTCGACGTTTCTCTCAAAAGGCTGTAATACGCTAGATTTTGCCGTTTTTTCGACTTTTGGAATATTACTTCTGGCCTTTATTTTATTATAAATGGACTGAATGATAATTATTATTATCATTATTATCATTACTGTCATCATTTTTATGATTATTATCATTATCGTCATTATCATCATGATTATCATTATTTTCATAATCATTATTTCAGTTATAACAATTATTATGCTAATCATTATTGCTATTTTTATCATTATAACTATTTATATAATGATATTAGCAATAATAATGATCTTAGAAATAATATTGACAATAATAATAATTATAATGACAATGATAATAATGTTAGTATTTTTTTATTGCCATTATTAGTATGAAAATTATTGGAATATAGTTAATTATTGCTATTGTTGCAGTAATTATCAAGATTATCATCATAATTATGACTTTATCGTTATTATCATTATATTTGTCATTATCATTGTCATTATCATCATAATTATCATCATTATTGTTAATAATGAAGGAATCATCATGGAAGTCATCATAAGTACCTGAATCAATGTTAAAATCCTCATAATGATCATTAAAAAGCGAAAAGGGTAATGTGCTAGATTTTTCCGTTTTTTCGACGTTTGGAATTTTATTACTTCTCGCCTTTATATCATTATAAATGGACTGAATGATAATTGTTATCAATATTATTGACAATAATGATGATAATTATGATAATAATTAACTCTATTCCAATAATTTCCTTACTAATAATGGCAATAGAAATAACATCATTATCATTGCCATTATAATTATTATTATTGTCATTATTATTTCTAAGATCATTATTATTGATACTATCATTATATAAATAGTTATAATAATAAAAATAACAATAAAATTAGCATAATAATTATTATAATTGCAATAATGATGATAATAATAATGATAATCATGATGATAATAACTATAATAATAATAATCATAAAAATGATGGCATCTAATGATAATGATGATGATAATAATTATCATTCAGTCCATTTATAATGAAATAAAGGCCAGAAGTAAGAAAATCCCAAACGTCGAAAAAACGGCAAAATCTAGCGTCTTACAGCGTTTTGAAAGGAACGTCGAAAAAAGCCCTCTCGCTTTTTAATCGTAATTGTGAGGATTTTAACATTAATTCAGGTAATTATGATGATTTCAGTGATGATTTTTTTATTATTGACAATAATGATGATGATTAACAATGTTAACGACAATAATTATTATAATAATGATAAAGTCATAATTATAATGATAATCTTGATAATTACTGCAATAATAGCAATAACTAACTCTATTCCAATAATTTCCATACTAATAATGGCAATAGAAATAATAATATCATTATTATTGTCATTATAATTATTATTATTGTCATTATTATTTCTAAGATCATCATTATTGCTATTATCATTATATAGATAGTTATAATGATAAAAATAGCAATAATAATTAGCATAATAAATATTATAACTGCAATGATGATGATAATAATAATGATAATCATGATGATGATGACTATAATGATAATAATCATAAGAACGATGACAGTAATGATAATAATGATAACAATTACCATTCAGTCCATTTATAATGAAATAAAGGGTAGAAGTAATAAAATCCCAATAGTCGAAAAAACGGCAAAATCTAGTGTATTACAGCCTTTTCAGAAAAACGTCGAAAAAAATCTTTTCGCTTTTTAATGGTATTTAGGAGGATTTTAACATTAATTCAGGTAATTATGATGATTTCCTTGATGATTCATTCATTATTGACAATAATGATGATAATGACAATGATAATGACAATGATAATGACAATAATAATGATAATAAGGATAAAGTCATTATTATAATGATAATCTTTATAATTACTGTAATAATAGCAATAATTAACTCTATTCCAATAATTTCCATACTAATAATAGCAATAGAAATAATAAAATCATTATCATTGCCATTCTAATTATTATTATTGTCATTATTATTTCTAAGATCATCATTATTGCTATTATCATTATGTAAATAGTTATAATGATAAAAATAGCAATAATAATTAGCATAATAATTACTATAACTGCAATAATGATGATAATAATAATGATAATCATGATGACTATAATGAAAATAATCATAAAAATGATGACAGTAAAGATAATAATGATAATCATTATCCTTCAGTCCATTTATAATGAAATAAAGGCCAGAAGTAAGAAAATCCCAAAAGTCGAAAAAACGGCAAAATCTAGCGTATTACAGCCTTTTTCAGAGAAAAGTCGAAAAAAAAACTTTTCGCTTTTTCGTGGTAATTATGAGGATTTTAACATTAATTCAGGTAATTATGATGACTTCCATGCTGATTCCTTTATTATTGACAATAATGATGATAATTATGATGATAATGACAATGATAATGATAACAATAATGATAATAATGAGTCATGATTATAATGATAATCTTGATAATTACTGCAATAATAGCAATAATTAACTCTATTCCAATAATTTTCCTACTAATAATGGCAATAGAACTAATAATATCATCATTGTCATTATAATTATTATTATTGTCATTATTTCTAAGATCATCATTATTGCTATTATCATTATATAAATAGTTATAATGATAAAAAATAGCAATAATAATTAGCATGATAATTATCATAATTGCAATAATGATGATAATAATAATGATAATCATGATGATAATGACTATAATGACAATAATCATAAAAATGATGAAAGTAATGATAATAATGATAATAATTATCATTCAGTCCATTTATAATGAAATAAAGGCCAGAAGATATAAAATCCCCAAAAGTCGAAAAAAACGAAAAATCCTTTTGAGAGAAACGTCGAAAAAAAACCTTTTCGCTTTTTAATGGTAATTATGAGGATTATAACATGAATTCAGGTAATTATGATGATTTCCCTGATGATGCCTTTATTATTGACAATAATGATAGTAATGACAATAATAATTATAATAATGATAATGATATAATGATAATCTTGATAATTACTGGAAAAATAGCAATAATTAACTCTATTCCAATAATTCCCATACTAATAATGGTAATAGAAACGATATCATTATCATTGTCATTATGATTATTATTATTGTCATTATTATTTCTAAGATCATCATTATTGCTATTATCATTATATAAATAGTTATAATAATAAAAATAGCAATAATAATTAGCATAATAATTATTATAACTGCAGTAATGATGATAATAATAATGATAATCATGATGGTAATGACTATAATGACAATAATCATAAAAATGATGACAGTAATGATAATGATGATGATAATTATCATTCAGTCCATTTATAATGAAATAAAGGCCAGAAGTAATAAAATCCCAAACGTCGAAAAAACGGCAAAATCTAGCGTATTACAGCCTTTTGAGGGAAACGTCGAAAAAAAACCTTTTCGCGTTTTAATGGTAATTATGAGGATTTTAACATTAATTTAGGTAATTATGATGATTTCCATGATGATTCACTTATTATTGACAATAATAATGATAATTATGATGATAATGACAAAGATAATGACAATAAAAATGATGATAAGGATAAAGTCATAATTATAATGATAATCTTGACAGTTATTGCAATAATAGCGACAATTAACACTATTCCAATAATTTCCATACTAATAATGGCAGTAGAAATAATAACATCATTATCATTGTCATTATAATTATTATTATTGCCATTATTATTTCTAAGATCATCATTATTTCTAAGATCATCATTATTGCTATTATCATTATATAAATAGTTATAATGATAAAAATAGCAATAATAATAACAATAAATATAATAACTGTAATAAAGATGATAATAATAATGATAATCATTAAGATAATGACTATAATGATAATAATCATATAAATGATGACAGTAATGATAATGATGATACTAATTATCATCCCGTCAATTCATAATGAAATTAAGGCCAGAAGTAATAAAATCCCATAAGTCGAAAAAAACGGCAAAATCTAGCGTATTACAGCCTTTTGAGAGAAACGTCGAAAAAAAACTTTATGAGGATTTTAACATTAATTCAGGCAATTGTAATGATTTCCATGATGATTCCTTTATTATTGACAATAATGATGTTAATTATGATGATAATGACAATGATAATGACAATAATAATGATAATAATGAAGTCATATATATAAAGATAATCTTGATAATTACTGCAATAATAGAAATGATTAACTTTATTCCAATAATTTCCATACTGATAATGGCAATAGGAATAATGATATCATTATCATTGTTATTATGATTTTTATTATTGTCATTAGTATTTCTAAGATCATTATTGCTATTATCATTATATGAATAGTTATACTGATAAAAATAGCAATAATAATTTGCATAATAATCATTATAACTGCAATAATGATGATAATCATGATGATAATGACTATAATGATAATAATCATAAAATGGTGACAGTAATTATAATAATGATGATAATTATCATTCAATCCATCTATAATGAAATAAAGGCCAGAAGTAATAAAATCCCAAAAGTGGAAAAAACGGCAAAATCGTATTACAGCCTTTTCAGAGAAACGTCGAAAAAAAAACCTTTTCGCGTTCTAATGGTAATTATGAGGATTTTAACATTAATTCAGGTAATTATGATGATTTCAATGATGATTCCTTTATTATTGACAATAATAATGATAATTATGATGATAATGACAATGATAATGACAATAATAATGATAATAATGATAAAGTCATAATTATAATGATAATCTTGATAATTACTTGAAAAATAGCAATAATTAACTTTATTCCAATAATTTCCATACTAATAATGGCAGTAGAAATAATAATATCATTATCATTGTCATTATAATAATTATTATTGTCTTTATTATTTCTAAGAACATTGTTATCATTATTATTATTATCATTATTGCAGTTATAATAATTATTATGCAAATTATTATTGCTATTTTTATCATTATAATTATTTATATAATGATAATAGTAATAATAATGATCTTAGAAATAATAATGACAATAATGATAATTATAATGACAATTATTAGTATGGAAGTTACTGGAATAGAGTTAATTATTGCTATTATTGCAGAAATTATCAAGATTATCATTATAATTATGAATTTATCATTATTATCCTTATTATTGTCATTATCATTGTCATTATCATCATAATTATCATTATTGTCAATAATAAAGGAATTACCATGGAAATCATCATAATTACCTGAATTAATGTTAAAATCCTCATAATTACCATTAAAAAGCGAAAATGATTATTTTTCGACCTTTCTCTCAAAATGCTGTAATACGCTAGATTTTGCCATTTTTTCGATTATTGGGATTTTCTTACTTCTGGCCTTTATTTCATTATAAATGGAATGAATGATAATTATTATCATCATTATTCTCTTCACTGTCATCATTTTTATGATTATTATCATTAGATTCATCATCATCATGATTATTATTATTATCATCAGCATTATTGCAGTTATAATGATTATTATGCTAATTATTATTGCTATTATCATTATAACTATTTATATAATGATAATAGCAATAATGATGATAATAATAATAATTATAATGACAATGATGATGATGTTATTATTTCTATTGCCATTATTAGTATGGAAATTATTGGAATAGAGTTAATTATTGCTATTTTTGCAGTATCAAGATCAGCATTATAATTATGACTTTATCATAATTATCATTATTATTGTCATTATCATCATAATTATCATAACTATTGTCAATAATAAAGGTATCATCATGGAAATCATCATAATTATCGACGTTTCTCTCAAAAGGCTGTAATACGCTAAATTTTGCTGTTTTTTCGACTTTTGGGATTTTATTACTTCTAGCCTTTATTTCATTATAAATGGACTGAATGATAATTATTGTCATCATTATTTTCATTATCATGATTATTATGATTATAGTCATCATCATGATTATTATTTTTATTATCATTATTGCAGTTATAATAATTATTATGCTAATTATTATTGCCATTTTTATCATTATAACTATTTGTATAATGATAATAGCTATAATGATGATATTAGAAATAATAATGACAATAATAATAATTATAATGACAATGATAATGATGTTATTATTACTTCTATTGCCATTATTAGTATGGAAATTACTGGAATGGAGTTAATTATTGCTATTATTGCAGTAATTATCAAGATTATCATTATAATTATGACTTTATCATAATTATCATTATTATTGTCATTATCATCTTAATTATCATCATTATTGTCAATAATAAAAGAGTCATCATGGAAATCATCATAATTACCTGAATTAATGTTAAAATCCTCACAATTACTATCAAAAAGTGAAAAGGTTTTTTTTCGATGTTTCTCACAAAAGGCTGTAACACCCTAGATTTTACCGTTTTTTCGACTATTGGGAATTTATTACTTTTGACCTTTATTTCATTATAAATGGACTAAATGATAATTATTACCATCTGTATTATCATTACTGTCATCATTTTTAATTTTATTATCATTATAGTAATAATGGCAATAGAAATGATAATAACATCATTATCATTGTCATTATAATTATTATTATTGTCATTATTATTTCTAAGATCATCATTATTGCTCTTATAATTACATAAATAGTTATAAAGATAAAAATAGATATAATAATTAGCATAATAATTCTTATAACTGCAATAATGATGATGATAATAATGATAATCATGATGATAATGACTATAATGACTGTCAAAATGATGACTAATGATAATAATGATGATAATAATTATCATTCAGTCCATTTATAATGAAATAAAGGCCAGAAGTAATAAAATCCCAGATGTCGAAAAAAACAGAAAAATCTAGGATATTAAAGCCTTATGAGAGAAACGTAAAAAAAACAAGCTTTTCGCTTTTTAAGGTTAATTATGAGTATTTTAACATTAATTCAGGTAATTATAATGATTTCCATGATGATTCTGATGATAATTATGATGATAATGACAATGATAATGACAATAAAAATGATAATAATGATAAAGTCATAATTATAATGATAATCTTGATAAATACTGCAATAATAGCAATAATTAACTCCATTCCAATAATTTCCTATCTACTAATGGCAATAGAAATAATAATAACATTATCATTGACATTATAATTATTATTGTCATTATTATTTCTAAGATCATCATTATTGCTATTATCATTATATAAATAGTTATAATGATAGAAATAGCAAGAATAATTAGCATAATAATTATTATAACTGCAATAATGATGATACTAATAATGATATTCATGATGATAATGACTATATTGGTAATAATCATAAAAACTGTGACAGTAATGATAATGATGATAATAATTATCATTCAGTCCGTTTATAATGAAATAAAGGCCAGAAGTAATAAAATCCTAAAAGTCGAAAAAACGACAAAATCTAGCATATTACAGCGTTTTGAGAGAAACGTCGAAAAAAAAAAACTTTTCGCTTTTTAATGGTAATTATGAGGATTTTAACATTAATTCAGGTAATTATGATGATTTCCCTGATGATTCCTTTATTATTGACAATAATGATGATAATTATGATGACAATAACAATGATAATGACAATAATAATGATAATAATGATAAAGTCATATTTACAATGATAATCTTGATAATTACTGCAATAATAGTAATAATTAACTCTATTCCAATAATTTCCATACTAATAATGGCAATAGAAATAATAATATCATTATCATTGTCATTATAATTATTATTTCTAAGATGATTATTATTGCTATTATCATTATATAAATAGTTATAATGATAAAAATAGCAATAATAATTGGCATAATAATTATTATAACTGCAATAATGATGATAATAATAATGATAATCATGATAATAACGACTATAATGATAAAAATCATAAAAAGGATGACAGTAATGATAATGAGGATAATATTTATCATTCAGTCCATTCATAATGAAATAAAGGCCAGAAGTAATAAAGACCCAAAAGTCAAAAAATGGCAAAATCTAGGGTATTACAGCCTTTTGAGAGAAACGTCAAAAAAACTCTTTTCGCTTTTTAAAGGTAATTATGAGGATTTTAACATTAATTCAGGTAATCATGGTGATTTCCATGATGATTCCTTTATTATTGACAATATGATAACTATGATGATAATTATGATGATAATGGCAATAATAATGATAATAATGATAAAGTCATAATTATAATGATAATCTTGATAATTACTGCAATAATAGCAATAATTAACTTAATTAATTAATTAATTAAATAATTAATTTCCATACTAATAATGGCAATAGAAATAATAATATCATTATCATTGTCATTATAATTATCATTATTGTCATTATTATTTCTAAGATCATCATCATTGCTATTGCCATTATATATAAAGTTATAATGATAAATATAGCAATAATAATTAGCATAATAATTATCATAACTTAAATAATGATTATAATAATAATGATAATCATGATGATAATGACTATAATGATAATGATCATAAAAACGATGACAGTAATGATAATCATGATGATAATGACTATAATGATAATGATCATAAAAACGATGACAGTAATGATAATAATGATGATAATATTTATCATTCAGTCCATTTATAATTATATAAATGCCAGAATATAGTTAATTATTGCTATTATTGCAGTAATTATCAAGATTATCATTATAATTATGACTTTATCATTATTATCATTATTATTGTCATTATCATTGTCATTATCATCATAATTATCATCATTATTGTCAATAATAAAGGCATCATCATGATTACCTGAATCAATGTTTAAATCCTCATAATTACCATTAAAAAGCGAAAAGTGTTTTTTTTTCGACGTTTCTCTCAAAAGGCTGTAAAGCGCTAGATTTTTTCATTTCTAGCGTATTACAGCATTTTGAGAAAAACGTCCAAAAAAAAAAAAACTTTTCGCTTTTTAATGGTAATTATGAGGATTTTAACATTAATTCAGGTAATTATGATGATTTCCATGATGATTCCTTTATTATTGACAATAATGATGATAATTATGATGATAATGACAATGATAATGACAATAATAATGATAATAATGATAGTCATAACTATAATGATAATCTTGATAATTACTGCAATAATAGCAATAATTAACTATATTCCAATAATTTCCATAATAATAATGGCAATAGAAATAATAACATCATTATCATTGTCATTATAATTATTATTATTGTCATTATTATTTCTTAGATCATCATTATTGCTATTATCATTATATAAATAGTTATAATGATAAAAATAGCAATAATAATTAGAATAATAATTATTATAACTGCAATAATGATGATAATAATAATGATAATCATTATGATCATGACTATAATGATAGTAATCATAAAAATGATGACAATAATGATAATGACCATATTTTTTTTTCCTTCAGTCCATTTGTAATGAAATAAAGGTCAGAAGTAATAAAATCCCAAAAGTGGAAAAAACGGCAAAATTCTTTTGAGAGAAACGTCGAAAATGATAATCTTGATTATCACTGCAATAATAGCAATAATTTACTCTATTCCAATAATTTCCATACTAATAATGGCAATAGAAATAATAATAACATCATTATCATTGTCATTATAATTATTATTATTGTCATTATTATTGCTATTATCATTATATAAATAGTTATAAAGATAAAAATAACAATTATAATTAGCATACTAATTATAATAACTGCAATAATGATGATAATAATAAAGATAATCATGATGATAATGACTATAATGATAATAATCATAAAAATGATGACAGTAATGATAATAATGATAATAATTATCATTCAGTCCATTTATAATGAAATAAAGGCCAGAAGTAATAAAATCCACAAAGTCGGTAAAACGGCTAAATCTAGTGTATTACAGCCTCTGGAGACAAACGTCGAAAAAAACCTTTCGCTTCGTAATGGTAATTATGAGGATTTTAACATTAATTCAGGTAATTATGATGATTTCCATGATGATTTTTTATTATTGACAATAATGATAATTATGATAATAATTACAATGATAATGACAATAATAATATTAATGATAAAGCCATAATTATAATGATAATCTTGATAATCACTGCAATAATAGCAATAATTAACTATTCCAATAATTTACATACCAATAATGGCAATAAAAATAATAATATCATTATCATTGTCATTACAATTATTAATACTGTCATTATTATTTCTAAGATCATCATTATTGCTATTATCATTATATAAATAGTTATAATGATAAAAATAGCAATAATAATTAGCATAATAATTATTTTAACTGCAATAATGATGATAATAATTCTGATAATCATGAGGATAATGACTATAATGACAATCATAAAAATGATGACGGTAATGATAATAATGATGATAATGATTATCATTCAGTCCATTTATAATGAAATAAAAGCCAGAAGTAATAAAATCCCAAAAGTCGAAAAAACGGCAAAATCTCGTGTATTACAGCCTTTTGAAAGTAATTTCGAAAATAACTCTTTTCGCTTTTTAATGATAAATATGAGGATTTTAACATAAATTCAGGTAATTATGATGAATTCCCTGATGATTCCTTTATTATTGACTATAATGATGATAATTATGAAGATAATGACAATGTTAATGACAATAACAATGCTAATAATGATAGTCATAATTATAATGATAATCTTGATAATTACTGCAATAATAGCAATAATTAACTCTTCCAATAATTTCCATACTAATAATGGCTATAGAAATAATATCATTATCATTGTCATTATAATTATTATTATTGTCATTACTATTTCTAAGATAATCATTATTGCTATTATCATTATTTAGTTATATTAGTTATAATGATAAAAATAGCAATAATAATTAGCATAATAATTATTATAACTGCAATAATGATGATGATAATAATGATAATCTTGATGATATTGACTATAATGATAATCATAAAAATGATGACAGTAATGATGATAATTATCATTCAGTCCATTTATAATGAAATAAAGGCCAGAAGTAATAAAATCCCAAATGTCGAAAAAACGGTAAATCTAGCGTATTATAACCTGAGAGAAACGTCGAAAAAAAACTCTTTTCGCTTTTTAATGGTAATTATGAGGATTTTAACATTAATTCAGGAAATTTTGATGATTTCCATGATGATTCCTTAATTATTGACTATAATGATGATAATTATGATGATAATGACAATAATATGAATAATAATGATGGTCATAATTACAATGATAATCTTGATAATTACTGCAATAATAGCAATAATTAACTCTATTCCAATAATTTCCATACTAATAATGGCAATAGAAATAATAATAACATCATTATCATTGTCATTATAATTATCATTATTGTTTTTATTATTTCTAAGATCATTATTGCTATTATCATTATATAAATAGTTATAATGATAAAAACAGCAATAATAATTATCATAACATTTATTATAACGGCAATAATGTTAATAATAATAATGATAATCATGATGATAATGACTATGATGATAATCATGATGATAATGATAATGATAATAATCATAAAAATGATGATAATAATTATCATTAAGTCCATTTATGATTAAATAAAGGCCAGAAGTAATAAAATCCCAAAAGTCGAAAAATACGGCAAAATCTTGCGAATTACAGCCTTTTGAGAGAAACGTCGAAAAAACCCTTTTCGCTTTTTAATGGTAATTATGAGGATTTTAACATTAATTTTGGTAATTTTGATGATTTCTATGATAATTCCTTTATTATTGACAATAATGATAATTATTATGATAAAGACAATGATAATGACAATAATAAGGATAATAAGGATAAAGTCATAAGTATTATCATTTATTATTATCATCATTATTGCAGTTATTATAATTAGTATGCTAATTATAATTGTTATTTTTATCTTTATAACTATTTATATAATGATAATAGCAATAATAATGACAATAATAATAATTATAATGACAATGATAATGATGTTATTATTATTTCTATTGCCATTATTAGTATGGAAATTATTGGAATAGAGTAAATTATTGCTATTATTGCAGTGATAATCAAGATTATCATTTTCGACGTTTCTCTCAAAAGAATTTTGCCGTTTTTTCCACTTTTGGGATTTTATTACTTCTGACCTTTATTTCATTACAAATGGACTGAAGGAAAAAAAAATATGGTCATTATCATTATTGTCATCATTTTTATGATTACTATCATTATAGTCATGATCATAATGATTATCATTATTATTATCATCATTATTGCAGTTATAATAATTATTATTCTAATTATTATTGCTATTTTTATCATTATAACTATTTATATAATGATAATAGCAATAATGATGATCTAAGAAATAATAATGACAATAATAATAATTATAATGACAATGATAATGATGTTATTATTTCTATTGCCATTATTATTATGGAAATTATTGGAATATAGTTAATTATTGCTATTATTGCAGTAATTATCAAGATTATCATTATAATTATGACTATCATTATTATCATTATTATTGTCATTATCATTGTCATTATCATCATAATTATCATCATTATTGTCAATAATAAAGGAATCATCATGGAAATCATCATAATTACCTGAATTAATGTTAAAATCCTCATAATTACCATTAAAAAGCGAAAAGTTTTTTTTTTTGGACGTTTTTCTCAAAATGCTGTAATACGCTAGAAATGAAAAAATCTAGCGCTTTACAGCCTTTTGAGAGAAACGTCGAAAAAAAAACACTTTTCGCTTTTTAATGGTAATTATGAGGATTTAAACATTGATTCAGGTAATCATGATGATGCCTTTATTATTGACAATAATGATGATAATTATGATGATAATGACAATGATAATGACAATAATAATGATAATAATGATAAAGTCATAATTATAATGATAATCTTGATAATTACTGCAATAATAGCAATAATTAACTATATTCTGGCATTTATATAATTATAAATGGACTGAATGATAAATATTATCATCATTATTATCATTACTGTCATCGTTTTTATGATCATTATCATTATAGTCATTATCATCATGATTATCATTACTGTCATCGTTTTTATGATCATTATCATTATAGTCATTATCATCATGATTATCATTATTATTATAATCATTATTTAAGTTATGATAATTATTATGCTAATTATTATTGCTATATTTATCATTATAACTTTATATATAATGGTAATAGCAATGATGATGATCTTAGAAATAATAATGACAATAATGATAATTATAATGACAATGATAATGATATTATTATTTCTATTGCCATTATTAGTATGGAAATTAATTAATTAATTAATTAATTAATTAAGTTAATTATTGCTATTATTGCAGTAATTATCAAGATTATCATTATAATTATGACTTTATCATTATTATCATTATTATTGCCATTATCATCATAATTATCATCATAGTTATCATATTGTCAATAATAAAGGAATCATCATGGAAATCACCATGATTACCTGAATTAATGTTAAAATCCTCATAATTACCTTTAAAAAGCGAAAAGAGTTTTTTTGACGTTTCTCTCAAAAGGCTGTAATACCCTAGACTTTGCCATTTTTCGACTTTTGGGTCTTTATTACTTCTGGCCTTTATTTCATTATGAATGGACTGAATGATAAATATTATCCTCATTATCATTACTGTCATCCTTTTTATGATTTTTATCATTATAGTCGTTATTATCATGATTATCATTATTATTATCATCATTATTGCAGTTATAATAATTATTATGCCAATTATTATTGCTATTTTTATCATTATAACTATTTATATAATGATAATAGCAATAATAATCATCTTAGAAATAATAATTATAATGACAATGATAATGATATTATTATTTCTATTGCCATTATTAGTATGGAAATTATTGGAATAGAGTTAATTATTACTATTATTGCAGTAATTATCAAGATTATCATTGTAAATATGACTTTATCATTATTATCATTATTATTGTCATTATCATTGTTATTGTCATCATAATTATCATCATTATTGTCAATAATAAAGGAATCATCAGGGAAATCATCATAATTACCTGAATTAATGTTAAAATCCTCATAATTACCATTAAAAAGCGAAAAGTTTTTTTTTTCGACGTTTCTCTCAAAACGCTGTAATATGCTAGATTTTGTCGTTTTTTCGACTTTTAGGATTTTATTACTTCTGGCCTTTATTTCATTATAAACGGACTGAATGATAATTATTATCATCATTATCATTACTGTCACAGTTTTTATGATTATTACCAATATAGTCATTATCATCATGAATATCATTATTAGTATCATCATTATTGCAGTTATAATAATTATTATGCTAATTATTCTTGCTATTTCTATCATTATAACTATTTATATAATGATAATAGCAATAATGATGATCTTAGAAATAATAATGACAATAATAATTATAATGTCAATGATAATGTTATTATTATTTCTATTGCCATTAGTAGATAGGAAATTATTGGAATGGAGTTAATTATTGCTATTATTGCAGTATTTATCAAGATTATCATTATAATTATGACTTTATCATTATTATCATTTTTATTGTCATTATCATTGTCATTATCATCATAATTATCATCAGAATCATCATGGAAATCATTATAATTACCTGAATTAATGTTAAAATACTCATAATTAACCTTAAAAAGCGAAAAGGTTGTTTTTTTTTTACGTTTCTCTCATAAGGCTTTAATATCCTAGATTTTGCTGTTTTTTTCGACATCTGGGATTTTATTACTTCTGGCCTTTATTTCATTATATATGGACTGAATGATAATTATTATCATCATTATTATCATTACTGTCATCATTTTGACAGTCATTATAGTCATTATCATCATGATTATCATTATTATCATCATCATTATTGCAGTTATAAGAATTATTATGCTAATTATTATATCTATTTTTATCTTTATAACTATTTATGTAATTATAAGAGCAATAATGATGATCTTAGAAATAATAATGACAATAATAATAATTATAATGACAATGATAATGATGTTATTATCATTTCTATTGCCATTATTACTATAATGATAATAAAATTAAAAATGATGACAGTAATGATAATACAGATGGTAATAATTATCATTTAGTCCATTTATAATGAAATAAAGGTCAAAAGTAATAAATTCCCAATAGTCGAAAAAACGGTAAAATCTAGGGTGTTACAGCCTTTTGTGAGAAACATCGAAAAAAAACCTTTTCACTTTTTGATAGTAATTGTGAGGATTTTAACATTAATTCAGGTAATTATGATGATTTCCATGAT
>NC_091578.1:20057058-20074774 GCF_042767895.1 Penaeus vannamei | reverse complement strand
AAAATCATTATCATTGTCATTATTATCATAATTCTCGTCATTATTGTCAATAATAAAGGAATCATCAGGGAAATCATCATAATTACCTGAATTAATGATAAAATCCTCATAATTCCCATTAGAAAGCGTAAAGGCTTTTTTTCGAGGTTTCTCTAAAAAGGCTAGATTTTGCCGTTTTCTCGACGTTTGGGTTATTATTATTTCTGGCCATTATTTCATTATGAAAGGACTTATCATCATTATCATCATTTTTATGATTATTATCATTATAGTCATTATCATCCTGATTATCATTATTATTATCATCATTATTGCAGTTATAATAATTATTATGCTAATTATTATTGCTATTTTTATCATTATAACTATTTATATAATGATAACAGCAATAACGATGATCTTAGAAATACTAATGACAATAATTATAATTATAATGACAATGATAATGATATTATTATTTCTATTGCCATTATTAGTATGAAAATTATTGGAATAGAGTTAATTATTGCTATCATTGCAGTAATTATCAAGATTATCATTATAATTATGACTTTATCATTATCATTATTATTGTCATTATCATTCTCATTATCATCACAATTATCATTATTGTCAATAATAAAGGCATCATCATGATTACCTGAATTAATGTTAAAATCCTCATAATTAACATTAAAAAGCGAAAAGTGGAAAAAAGGGAAAATCTAGCGTATTACAGCCTTTTGAGAGAAACGTCGAAAAAAACCCTTTCCGCTTTTTAATGGTAATTATGAGGATTATAACATTAATTCAGGTAATTATGAAGATTTCCCTGATGATGCCTTTATTATTGACAATAATGATGGTAATGACAATAATAATTATAATAATGATAATGATATAATGATAATCTTGATAATTACTGGAAAAATTGCAATAATTAACTCTATTCCAATAATTTCCATACTAATAATGGTAATAGAAACGATATCATTATCATTGTCAATATGATTATTATTATTGTCATTATTATTTCTAAGTTCATCATTATTGCTATTATCATTATATAAGTAGCAATAATTAGCATAATAATTATTATAACTGCAATAATGATGATAATAATAATATAATCATGATGATAATGACTATAATGATAATAATCATAAAAATGATGACAATAATGATAATACTGATAATAATAATTGTCATTCAGTCCATTTATAATGAAATAAAGGCCAGAAGTAATAAAATCCCAAACGTCGAAAAAACGGCAAAATCTAGCGTATTTGTTAGAAACGTCGAAAAAAAACCCTTCTCGCTTTTTAATGGTAATTATTAGGATTTTAACATTAATTCAGGTAATTATGATGATTTCCATGATGATTCCTTTATTATTGACAATAATGATGATAATCATGATGATAATGACAATGATAATGACAATAATAATGATAATAATGATAAAGTCATAATTATAATGATAATCTTGATAATTACTGCAATAATAACAATAATTAACTCTTAATTAATCAATTAATTTCCATACTAATAATGGCAATAGAAATAATAACATCATTATCATTGTCATTATAATTATTATTATTGTCATTATTATTTCGAAGATCATCATTATTGCTATTATCATTATATAAATAGTTATAATGATAAAAATAGCAATAATAATTAGCATAATAATTATTATAACTGCAATCATCATCATCATCATCAGGGGGGCTGACGCCGACGGGGGCGCATAGCCGCATCCACCCTTCGCTTTTACCTACGAGGATCCCTCATGGCTAGACGCCAGGCAGGGACACGGCTCATCTCTATTTCTTCACGGTAGGTTTGGTCGATCTGCCCAAGCCATGACTTCCTCGTTCGTCCCACAGGCCTCCTCCACCCAGGGTTGTCTCGAACAGAGACGACCTGATGGGCAGGATTATCCTGAGGAAAGCGAGCCAGGTGGCCGTATAACCTGAGTTGGCGATCACGGATTGTGCAGATAACAGGTCCTGTGTCAGTCTCACGGTGCAACCGTTGGTTGGACACATGGTCCCGCCAACAGTACCCCATGATCTGGCGCAAGGACCTATTACAAAAGTCTTCAAGACGAGCCTCCAAGGCACAGGACAATGTCCAGGTTTCGCTACCGTATAGCAAAACGGGTATTATCAGGGCCATGAAAACCCGTAGCTTGGTCCTTCTGCACAGGTACCGACAACTCCAAATACACTTGTTGAGAGAGTTCATGACCCCTGCTGCCAGGCCAATCCGTCTGCTGACTTCATGGTCTGACAGCCCAGAGTTATGAACTACACTACCAAGGTATGTAAAGCTCTCTGTGACTTCAATGTCTTCAAGGCCGCAAGCACGTACCGAATGAAAAGGTTCTCCTAACAAGTCCCCAAATTCCTGGACCTTGGTCTTGGTCCAGGAGACCTCTAGACCCAAGGGCTTCGCTACATTGCTAAATACATCGAGAGCCGCCACTAGGGTTTCCAAAGACTCAGATAGAATGGCAACGTAATCAGTCATTTATTATAAGTGCAAAAATGATGATAATGATAATGATAATCATGATTATTATGACTATGATGATAATAATCATAAAAATGATGACAGTAATGATAATAATGATGATAATAATTAACATTCAGTCCATTTATAATGAAATAAAGGCCAGAAGTAATATAATCTCAAAAGTCGAAAAAACAGCAAAATCTAGCGTATTACAGCCTTTTGAGAGAAACGTCGAAAAAAAATCTTTGCTTTTTAGTGGTAATTATAAGGATTTTAACATAAATTCAGGTAATTATGATGATTTCCATGATGATTAATTTATTATTGACAATAATGATAATAATTATGATGACAATCATAATGACTGATAATAATGATAAAGTCATAATTATAATGATAATCTTCATAATTACTGCAATAATAGCAATAATCAACTCTATTCCAATAATTTCCATACTAATAATGGCAATATAAATAATAATAACATCATTACCATTGTCATTACAATTATTATTATTGTCATTATTATTTCTAAGATCATCATTATTGCTATTATCATTATATAAATAGTTATAATGATAAAAATAGCAATAATAATTAGCATAATCATTATTATACTGATATAATGATAATAATAATGATAAACATGATGATAATGACTATGATGATTATAATCATAAAAATTATGACAGTAAAGATAATAATGGTAATAATTATCATTCAGTCCACTTATAATGAAATAAAGGCCAGAAGTAATAAAATCCCAAAAGTCGAAAAAACGGAAAAATCTATCGTATTACAACCTTTTGAGAAAAACGTCGAAAAAAAACCTTTTGGCTTTTTAATGGTAATTATGAGGATTTAACATTCAGGTAATTATGAGGATTTCCCTGATGATTCCTTTATTATTGACAATAATGATGATAATTATGATGATAATGACAATGATAATAACAATAATAATAATGGTAATGATAAAGTCATAATTATAATGATAATGATAAAGTCATAATAATAATGATAATAATGATAAAGTCATAATTATAATGATAATAATGATAAGGTCATAATTATAATGATAATCTTAATAATTACTGCAAAAATAGCAATAATTAATTCTATTCCAATAATTTCCATACTAATAATGGCAATAGAAATAATAACATCATTATCATTGTCATTATAATTATTATCATCGTCATTATTATTTCTAAGATCATAATTATTGCTATTATCATTATATAAATAGATATAATGATAAAAATTGCAATGATAATGAGCATAATAATTATTATAATTGCAATAATGATGATAAAAATAATGATAATTATGATGATAATGACTATAATGATAAGAATCATAAAAATGATGACAATAATGATAATAATGATAATAATTATCATTCAGTCCATTTATAATAAAATAAAAGCCAGAAGTAATAAAATCCGAAAAGGCGAAAAAACGGCAAAATCCTTTTGAGAGAAACGTCGAAAAAAACCCTTTTCGCTTTTTAATGGTAATTATGAGGAATTTAACATCAATTCAGGTAATTATGAGGATTTCCCTAATGAATCCTTTATTATTGACAATAATGATGATAATTATGATGATAATGACAATAACGACAATAATAATGATAAAGTCATAATTATAATGATGATCTTGATAATTACTACAATAATAGCAATAATTAACTCGATTCCAATAATTTCCATACTAATAATGGTAATAGAAAAATAATAACATCATTAGCATTGTCATTATAATTATTATCATCGTCATTATTATTTCTATAATCATCATTATTGCTATTATCATTATATAAATAGTTATAATGATAAAAATAGCAATAATAATTAGCATAATAAGTATCATAACTGCAATATTTATGATAATAATAATGATAATCATGATAATAATGACTATAATGATAATAATCATAAAAATGATGACAGTAATGATAAAAATGATGGTAATAATTATCATTCAGTCCATTTATAATGAGATAAAAGCCAAAAGTAATAAAATCCCTGAAGTCCAGAAAACGACAAAATCTAGGGTATTACAGCATTATGAAAGAAACGTCGAAAAAGATCCTTTTCGCTTTTTCATGGTAATTATGATGATTTTAAGATTAATTCAGGTAATTATGATGATTTCCATGATGATTTCTTTTTTATTGACAATAATGATGATAATTATGATGATAATGACAATGATAATGACAATAATAATGATAGTAATGATAAAGTCATAATTATAATGATAATCTTGATAATTACTGCAATTATAGCAATAATTAACTTTATTCCAATAATTTCCATACTAATAATGGCAATAGATATAATAACATTATCCTTGTCATTATAATTATTATTATTGTCATTATTATTTCTAAGATCATCATTATTGCTATTATCATTATATAAATAGCTATAATGATAAAAATAGCAATAATAATTAGTATATTAATTATTATAACTGCAATAATGATGATAATAATAATGGTAATCATGATGGTAATGAGTATAATGATAGTAATAATAAAAATAATGACAGTAATGATAATAATGATGATAATAATTATCATTCAGTCCATTTATAATGAAATAAAGGCCAGAAGTAATAAAATCCTAAAATTCGAAGAAACGGCAAAATCTAGCGCATTACATCCTTTTGAGAGAAAAGTCGAAAAAAACCTTTTCGCTTTTTAATGGTAATTATAAGGATTTTAACATTAATTCAGGTAATTATGAGGATTTCCATGATGATTCCTTCATTATTGAATATAATGATGATAATCATGATGATAATGACAATGATAATGACAATAATAATGATAATTATGATAAAGTCATAATTATAATGATAATCTTGATAATTACTGCAATAATAGCAATAATTAACTCTATTCCAATAATTTCCATACTAATAATGGCAATAAAAATAATAATAACATCATTATAATTGTCATTATAATTATTATTATTGTCATTATTATTTCTAAGATTATCATTATTGCTATTATCACTATATAAATAGTTATAATGAGAAAAATAGCAATAATAATTAGTATAATAATTATTATAACTGTAATAATGATGATAATAATAATGATAATCATGATGATAATGACTATAATGATAATAATCATAAAAATGATGACAGTAATGATAATAATTATCATTCAGTCCATTTACAATGAAATAAAGGCCAGTAGTAATAAAAGTCCAAAAGTCGAAGAAGGCAAAATCTAGCGTATTACAGCCTTTTGAGAGAAACTTCGAAAAAAAAAAACGTTTTCGCGTTTTAATGGAAATTATGAGGATTTTAACATTAATTCATGTAATTATGGTGATTTCCATGATGATACCTTTATTATATTATCATCATTATTGCAGTTATAATAATTATTATGCTAATTTTAATGCTATTTTTATCATTATAACTATTTATATAATGATAATAGCAATAATGATGATCTTGGGAATAATAATGAAAATAATAATTATTTTAATGACAATGATAATGATGTTATTATTATTTCTATTGTCATTATTAGTTTGGAAATTATTGGAATAGACTTAATTATTGCTATTATATCAGTAATTATCATTATAATTATGACTTTATCATTATTCTCGTTATTATTGTCATTATCATTGTCATTATCATCATAATTATCATCATTATTGTCAATAATAAAGGAATCATCATGGAAATCATCATAATTACCTGAATTAATGTTAAAATCCTCATAATTACCATTAAAAAGCTAAAAGGGTTTTTTTTCGACGTTCCTCTCATAAGGCTGTAATACGCTAGATTTTGCCGTTTTTTCGACTTGTGAGATTTTATTACTTCTGCCCTTTATTCCATTACAAATGGACTGAAATATAATTATTATCATCATTATTATCATTACTGTCATCATTTTTATGAATACTATCATTATTGTCATTATCATCATGATTATCATTATCATTATCATCATTATTGCAGTTATAATAATTAGTATGCTAATTATTATTGCTATTTTTATAATTATAACTATTTATATAATGATAATAGCAATAATGATGATCTTAGAAATAATAATGACAAAAATAATAATTATAATGACAATGATAATGATGTTATTATTATTTCTATTGTCATCATTAGTATGGAAATTATTGGAATAGAGTTAATTATTGCTATTATTGCAGTAATTATCAAGATTATCATTATAATTATGACTTTATCATTATCATCATTATTATTGTCATTATCAACATAATTGTCCTCATTATTGTCAATAATAAATGAATCATCATAGAAATCCTCATAATTACCTGAATTAATGTTAAAATCCTCATAATTACCATTAAAAAGCGAAAAGTTTTTTTTCGACGTTTCCCTCAAGTGGCTGTAATACGCTAGATTTTGCCGTTTTTTCGACTTCTGGGATATTATTACTTCTGGCTTTTATTTCATTATAAATGGACTGAATGATAATTATTATCATTATTATCATTACTGTCATCATTTTTATGATTATTATCATTACTGTCATCATTTTTATGATTATCATTATAGTCATTATCATCATGATTATTGTAGTGTACGGCTGCTTACGTCCCGACTCTAAGGATGATGTCATCTCCATGAACCTCGACCAACGCATCATGAGCCGCCGGAGACGATGTCCCCGCCGTGTTCCACGTGCGGTTACATCCCGCAGACGTATATAGATTTTTTTTCATTTGCAATTGAGTCTCGCAGGCATTCTTAGTCATTTATTTATTTTATTTTTACGTTCAGCCATCAGTCAAGAAGGACTGTGGTGATAATGTGAACTTTGTTATCTTTATAACCATGAACGTAATTCTAACCAAGTCTCACTACTTTTATGGCGTTGAAGTCGCCAAGCCAAACTATTTATTCATTTTTAAACATGAATATTGTAAATATATTATGGCCGAAATGCACACACCTTTGTCTACCTTTCCATGACTGAAAATGCCTGTAACTCCCTAGTGAGTGCAATTTGCTCCCAAAATAAACATCATACCATCATAGAGCTTTTACTCAACTCCAGTCAGAATAATTCATAATCTTACCACCACTAAAGTTCTGGTTCTGACCAAGGTTAGATGCCTAAATCTTTCTCAGACTCGGGTCTCCTAAACAGCATATTGCTGGTTGCTCTGACATCACACAACCCTTGAAAGGCTGTAAAAAGGCTAGATAAATCAGAGAATATTAAGCTGATATCAAAAGAACAGATTCATTTTGCTATACCTGTGTTCCCGCTCCTAGCAGGCGGATACTCAAACCGAAGGGAAGAAGAATTCCATGATCTTGCTTTTTTCTTCCAAACACGTCCACGCAGACGCTCAGCCTACGCTATCTCCCTTTTCACATCTGCACACTTACATATCCAACATTCAGCACACACATTCTGTACTTTCCTTCCACTCTTCTCTGATACAACACCCACACCCACTTACACGACATACAGGGTTCCCGAACCTACTAATCGGGTGGTGGCAGCGTGCCGTAGGCCCGGAACCTTACATCTGTTCACTGCAGACGAATCTTTCCCTTGAGCAAAAACCATATTCTCGGTTGAGCCCGGACTCAACCAGACCACTTAAAATCTACTGGGTCTACGCCCCGCTACAAAGTATCATTATTATTCTCATTATTATTGCAGTTATAATAATTATTATGCTAATTATTATTGCCATTTTTATCATTATAACTATTTATATAATGATAATAGCAATAATGATGATCTTAGAATTAATAATGACAATAATAATAATTATAATGACAATGATAATGATGTTATTATTATTTCTATTGATATTATTAGTATGGAAATTATTGGAATAGAGTTAATTATTGCTATTATTGCAGTAATCATCAAGATTATCATTATAATTATGACTTTATCATTATCATTATTATTGTCATTATCATTGTCATTATCATCATAATTATCATTATTGTCAATAATAAAGGAATCATCATGGAAATCAACATAATTATCATTATTGTCAATAATAAAGGAATCATCATGGAAATCATCATAATTACCTGAATTAATGTTTCTCTTAAAAAGCTGTAATACACTAGATTTTGCCGTTTTTTCGACTTTTGGGATTTTATTACTTCTAGCCTTTATTTCATTATAAATGGACTGAATGATAATTATTATCATTAATATCATTACTGTCATCATTTTTATGATTATTATCATTATAGTCATTATCATCATCATTATCGTTATTATTATCATCATTATTGTAGTTATAATAATTACTATGCTAATTATTATTGTTATTTTATCATTATAACTATTTAAATAATGATAATAGCAATAATGATGATCTTAGAAATAATAATGACAATAATGATAATTAAAACGACAATGATAATGATGTTATTTTTATTTCTATTGTCATTATTAGTTTGGGAATTATTGGAATAGAGTTAATTATTGCTATTATTGCAGTAATTATCAAGATTAGCATTACAATAATGACTTTATCATTATCATCATTATTATTGCCATTATCATTGTCATTATCATCATAATTATCATCATTATTATCAATAATAAAGGAATCATCATGGAAATCATCATAATTACCTGAATTAATAATTAAATCCTCATAATTACCATTAAAAAGTGAAAAGGCTTTTTTTTCGACAATTCTCTCAAAAGGCTGTAATACGCTAGATTTTGCCGTTTTTTCGACTTTTGGGATTTTATTACTTCTGGCCTTTATTTCATTATAAATGGACTGAATGATAATTATCATCATTATTATCATTACTGTAATCATTTTTATGATTATTATCATTACAGTCATTATCATCATGATTATCATTATTATTATCATTATTTCAGTTATAATAATTATTATGCTAATTATTATTGCTATTTTTATCATTATAACTATTTATATAACGATAATAGCAATAACGATCTTAGAAATAATAATGACAATAATAATCATAATGACAATGATAATGATGTCATTATTATTTCTATTCCCATTATTAGTGTGAGAATTATAGGAATAGAGTTAATTATTGCTATTATTACAGTAATTATCAAGATTATCATTATAATTATAACACTATCATTATTATCATTATTATTGTCATTATCATTGTCATTATCATGATAATTATCATCATTATTGTCAATAATAAAGGAATCATCAGGGAAATCATCATAATTACCTGAATTAATGTTAAAATCCTCATAATTACCATTAAAAAGCGAAAAGCGTTTTTTTTCGACGTTTCTCTCAGAAGGCTGTAATTTTTTATTTCTGGTAATTATTTCATTATAAATGGACTGAATGATAATTAATATCATTTTTATCATTACTGTCATCATTTTTATGATTATTATCATAATAGTCATTATCAACATGATTATCATTATTATTATCATCATTATTGTTTTTATAATAATTGTGATGCTAATTATTATTGCTATTTTTATCATTATAACTATCTATATAATGATATTAGCAGTAATGATGATCTTAGAAATGATAATGACAATAATATTAATTATAATGACAATGATAATGATATTACTATTTCTATTGCCATTATTTGTATGGAAATTATTGGAATAGACTTAATTATTGCTATTATTGCAATATTTATCATCATTATTGTCAATAATAAAGGCATCATCAGGGAGATCATCATAATTACCTGAATTAATGCTAAAATCCTCATAATTACCATTAAAAAGCGAAAAGCGTTTTTTTTCGACGTTTCTCTCAAAAGGCTGTAATACGCTAGATTTTGCCGTTTTTATTACTTCTGGCCTTTAATTCATTATAAATGGACTGAATGATAATTATTATCATCATTATTATCATTTGTCATCATTTTTATGATTATTATCATTATAGTCATTATCATCATGATTATCATTATTATTATCATCATTATTGCAGTTATAATAATTATCATGCTAATCATTATTGTTATTTTTATCATTATAGCTATCTATATAATGATAATAGCAATAATGATGATCTTATAAATAATAATGACAATAATAATTATAATGACAATGATAATAATGATATTATTGGAAATTATTGGAAGAGAGTTAATTATTGCTATTATATTAGTAATTGTCAAGATTATCATTATAATTATGACTTTATCATTAATATCATTATTATTGTCATTACCATTCTCATTATCATCATAATTATCATCAT
The DNA here is from genome assembly GCF_042767895.1 of Penaeus vannamei. Classification (NCBI taxonomy): domain Eukaryota; kingdom Metazoa; phylum Arthropoda; class Malacostraca; order Decapoda; family Penaeidae; genus Penaeus; species Penaeus vannamei. The sequence goes on along the minus strand of NC_091578.1, from coordinate 20,064,023 downwards.
TATTGTCAATAATAAAGGATTCATCAGGGAAAACATCATGATTACCTGAATTAATGTTAAAATCCTTATAATTAACATTAAAAAGCGAAAAGGGTATTTTTCGACGTTTCTCTCAGAATGCTGTAATAAGCTAGATTTTGCAGTTTTTTCGACTTTTGGGATTTTATTACTTTTGGCCTTTATTTCATTCTAAATTGAATGAATGATAATTATTATCATCATTTTTATGATTATTATCATTATAGTCATTATCATTATGAGGATCATTATTATTATAATCATTATAGCAGTTATAATAATTGTTATTCTAATTATTTTTGCTATTCTTATCATTATAAATATCTATATAATGATAATAGCAATAATGATGATCTTAGAAATAATAATATCAGTAATAATAATTATAATGACAATGATAATGATATTATTTCTATTGCCATTATTAGTATGGAAATTATTGGAATAGAGTTAATTATTGCTATTATTACAATAATTATCAAGATTATCATTGTAATTATGACTTTATCATTATTACCATTTTTAAAATCATTATCATTGTCATTATTATCATAATTCTCGTCATTATTGTCAATAATAAAGGAATCATCAGGGAAATCATCATAATTACCTGAATTAATGATAAAATCCTCATAATTCCCATTAGAAAGCGTAAAGGCTTTTTTTCGAGGTTTCTCTAAAAAGGCTAGATTTTGCCGTTTTCTCGACGTTTGGGTTATTATTATTTCTGGCCATTATTTCATTATGAAAGGACTTATCATCATTATCATCATTTTTATGATTATTATCATTATAGTCATTATCATCCTGATTATCATTATTATTATCATCATTATTGCAGTTATAATAATTATTATGCTAATTATTATTGCTATTTTTATCATTATAACTATTTATATAATGATAACAGCAATAACGATGATCTTAGAAATACTAATGACAATAATTATAATTATAATGACAATGATAATGATATTATTATTTCTATTGCCATTATTAGTATGAAAATTATTGGAATAGAGTTAATTATTGCTATCATTGCAGTAATTATCAAGATTATCATTATAATTATGACTTTATCATTATCATTATTATTGTCATTATCATTCTCATTATCATCACAATTATCATTATTGTCAATAATAAAGGCATCATCATGATTACCTGAATTAATGTTAAAATCCTCATAATTAACATTAAAAAGCGAAAAGTGGAAAAAAGGGAAAATCTAGCGTATTACAGCCTTTTGAGAGAAACGTCGAAAAAAACCCTTTCCGCTTTTTAATGGTAATTATGAGGATTATAACATTAATTCAGGTAATTATGAAGATTTCCCTGATGATGCCTTTATTATTGACAATAATGATGGTAATGACAATAATAATTATAATAATGATAATGATATAATGATAATCTTGATAATTACTGGAAAAATTGCAATAATTAACTCTATTCCAATAATTTCCATACTAATAATGGTAATAGAAACGATATCATTATCATTGTCAATATGATTATTATTATTGTCATTATTATTTCTAAGTTCATCATTATTGCTATTATCATTATATAAGTAGCAATAATTAGCATAATAATTATTATAACTGCAATAATGATGATAATAATAATATAATCATGATGATAATGACTATAATGATAATAATCATAAAAATGATGACAATAATGATAATACTGATAATAATAATTGTCATTCAGTCCATTTATAATGAAATAAAGGCCAGAAGTAATAAAATCCCAAACGTCGAAAAAACGGCAAAATCTAGCGTATTTGTTAGAAACGTCGAAAAAAAACCCTTCTCGCTTTTTAATGGTAATTATTAGGATTTTAACATTAATTCAGGTAATTATGATGATTTCCATGATGATTCCTTTATTATTGACAATAATGATGATAATCATGATGATAATGACAATGATAATGACAATAATAATGATAATAATGATAAAGTCATAATTATAATGATAATCTTGATAATTACTGCAATAATAACAATAATTAACTCTTAATTAATCAATTAATTTCCATACTAATAATGGCAATAGAAATAATAACATCATTATCATTGTCATTATAATTATTATTATTGTCATTATTATTTCGAAGATCATCATTATTGCTATTATCATTATATAAATAGTTATAATGATAAAAATAGCAATAATAATTAGCATAATAATTATTATAACTGCAATCATCATCATCATCATCAGGGGGGCTGACGCCGACGGGGGCGCATAGCCGCATCCACCCTTCGCTTTTACCTACGAGGATCCCTCATGGCTAGACGCCAGGCAGGGACACGGCTCATCTCTATTTCTTCACGGTAGGTTTGGTCGATCTGCCCAAGCCATGACTTCCTCGTTCGTCCCACAGGCCTCCTCCACCCAGGGTTGTCTCGAACAGAGACGACCTGATGGGCAGGATTATCCTGAGGAAAGCGAGCCAGGTGGCCGTATAACCTGAGTTGGCGATCACGGATTGTGCAGATAACAGGTCCTGTGTCAGTCTCACGGTGCAACCGTTGGTTGGACACATGGTCCCGCCAACAGTACCCCATGATCTGGCGCAAGGACCTATTACAAAAGTCTTCAAGACGAGCCTCCAAGGCACAGGACAATGTCCAGGTTTCGCTACCGTATAGCAAAACGGGTATTATCAGGGCCATGAAAACCCGTAGCTTGGTCCTTCTGCACAGGTACCGACAACTCCAAATACACTTGTTGAGAGAGTTCATGACCCCTGCTGCCAGGCCAATCCGTCTGCTGACTTCATGGTCTGACAGCCCAGAGTTATGAACTACACTACCAAGGTATGTAAAGCTCTCTGTGACTTCAATGTCTTCAAGGCCGCAAGCACGTACCGAATGAAAAGGTTCTCCTAACAAGTCCCCAAATTCCTGGACCTTGGTCTTGGTCCAGGAGACCTCTAGACCCAAGGGCTTCGCTACATTGCTAAATACATCGAGAGCCGCCACTAGGGTTTCCAAAGACTCAGATAGAATGGCAACGTAATCAGTCATTTATTATAAGTGCAAAAATGATGATAATGATAATGATAATCATGATTATTATGACTATGATGATAATAATCATAAAAATGATGACAGTAATGATAATAATGATGATAATAATTAACATTCAGTCCATTTATAATGAAATAAAGGCCAGAAGTAATATAATCTCAAAAGTCGAAAAAACAGCAAAATCTAGCGTATTACAGCCTTTTGAGAGAAACGTCGAAAAAAAAATCTTTGCTTTTTAGTGGTAATTATAAGGATTTTAACATAAATTCAGGTAATTATGATGATTTCCATGATGATTAATTTATTATTGACAATAATGATAATAATTATGATGACAATCATAATGACTGATAATAATGATAAAGTCATAATTATAATGATAATCTTCATAATTACTGCAATAATAGCAATAATCAACTCTATTCCAATAATTTCCATACTATTAATGGCAATATAAATAATAATAACATCATTACCATTGTCATTACAATTATTATTATTGTCATTATTATTTCTAAGATCATCATTATTGCTATTATCATTATATAAATAGTTATAATGATAAAAATAGCAATAATAATTAGCATAATCATTATTATACTGATATAATGATAATAATAATGATAAACATGATGATAATGACTATGATGATTATAATCATAAAAATTATGACAGTAAAGATAATAATGGTAATAATTATCATTCAGTCCACTTATAATGAAATAAAGGCCAGAAGTAATAAAATCCCAAAAGTCGAAAAAACGGAAAAATCTATCGTATTACAACCTTTTGAGAAAAACGTCGAAAAAAAACCTTTTGGCTTTTTAATGGTAATTATGAGGATTTAACATTCAGGTAATTATGAGGATTTCCCTGATGATTCCTTTATTATTGACAATAATGATGATAATTATGATGATAATGACAATGATAATAACAATAATAATAATGGTAATGATAAAGTCATAATTATAATGATAATGATAAAGTCATAATAATAATGATAATAATGATAAAGTCATAATTATAATGATAATAATGATAAGGTCATAATTATAATGATAATCTTAATAATTACTGCAAAAATAGCAATAATTAATTCTATTCCAATAATTTCCATACTAATAATGGCAATAGAAATAATAACATCATTATCATTGTCATTATAATTATTATCATCGTCATTATTATTTCTAAGATCATAATTATTGCTATTATCATTATATAAATAGATATAATGATAAAAATTGCAATGATAATGAGCATAATAATTATTATAATTGCAATAATGATGATAAAAATAATGATAATTATGATGATAATGACTATAATGATAAGAATCATAAAAATGATGACAATAATGATAATAATGATAATAATTATCATTCAGTCCATTTATAATAAAATAAAAGCCAGAAGTAATAAAATCCGAAAAGGCGAAAAAACGGCAAAATCCTTTTGAGAGAAACGTCGAAAAAAACCCTTTTCGCTTTTTAATGGTAATTATGAGGAATTTAACATCAATTCAGGTAATTATGAGGATTTCCCTAATGAATCCTTTATTATTGACAATAATGATGATAATTATGATGATAATGACAATAACGACAATAATAATGATAAAGTCATAATTATAATGATGATCTTGATAATTACTACAATAATAGCAATAATGAACTCGATTCCAATAATTTCCATACTAATAATGGTAATAGAAAAATAATAACATCATTAGCATTGTCATTATAATTATTATCATCGTCATTATTATTTCTATAATCATCATTATTGCTATTATCATTATATAAATAGTTATAATGATAAAAATAGCAATAATAATTAGCATAATAAGTATCATAACTGCAATATTTATGATAATAATAATGATAATCATGATAATAATGACTATAATGATAATAAACATAAAAATGATGACAGTAATGATAAAAATGATGGTAATAATTATCATTCAGCCCATTTATAATGAGATAAAAGCCAAAAGTAATAAAATCCCTGAAGTCCAGAAAACGACAAAATCTAGGGTATTACAGCATTATGAAAGAAACGTCGAAAAAGATCCTTTTCGCTTTTTCATGGTAATTATGATGATTTTAAGATTAATTCAGGTAATTATGATGATTTCCATGATGATTTCTTTTTTATTGACAATAATGATGATAATTATGATGATAATGACAATGATAATGACAATAATAATGATAGTAATGATAAAGTCATAATTATAATGATAATCTTGATAATTACTGCAATTATAGCAATAATTAACTTTATTCCAATAATTTCCATACTAATAATGGCAATAGATATAATAACATTATCCTTGTCATTATAATTATTATTATTGTCATTATTATTTCTAAGATCATCATTATTGCTATTATCATTATATAAATAGCTATAATGATAAAAATAGCAATAATAATTAGTATATTAATTATTATAACTGCAATAATGATGATAATAATAATGGTAATCATGATGGTAATGAGTATAATGATAGTAATAATAAAAATAATGACAGTAATGATAATAATGATGATAATAATTATCATTCAGTCCATTTATAATGAAATAAAGGCCAGAAGTAATAAAATCCTAAAATTCGAAGAAACGGCAAAATCTAGCGCATTACATCCTTTTGAGAGAAAAGTCGAAAAAAACCTTTTCGCTTTTTAATGGTAATTATAAGGATTTTAACATTAATTCAGGTAATTATGAGGATTTCCATGATGATTCCTTCATTATTGAATATAATGATGATAATCATGATGATAATGACAATGATAATGACAATAATAATGATAATTATGATAAAGTCATAATTATAATGATAATCTTGATAATTACTGCAATAATAGCAATAATTAACTCTATTCCAATAATTTCCATACTAATAATGGCAATAAAAATAATAATAACATCATTATAATTGTCATTATAATTATTATTATTGTCATTATTATTTCTAAGATTATCATTATTGCTATTATCACTATATAAATAGTTATAATGAGAAAAATAGCAATAATAATTAGTATAATAATTATTATAACTGTAATAATGATGATAATAATAATGATAATCATGATGATAATGACTATAATGATAATAATCATAAAAATGATGACAGTAATGATAATAATTATCATTCAGTCCATTTACAATGAAATAAAGGCCAGTAGTAATAAAAGTCCAAAAGTCGAAGAAGGCAAAATCTAGCGTATTACAGCCTTTTGAGAGAAACTTCGAAAAAAAAAACGTTTTCGCGTTTTAATGGAAATTATGAGGATTTTAACATTAATTCATGTAATTATGGTGATTTCCATGATGATACCTTTATTATATTATCATCATTATTGCAGTTATAATAATTATTATGCTAATTTTAATGCTATTTTTATCATTATAACTATTTATATAATGATAATAGCAATAATGATGATCTTGGGAATAATAATGAAAATAATAATTATTTTAATGACAATGATAATGATGTTATTATTATTTCTATTGTCATTATTAGTTTGGAAATTATTGGAATAGACTTAATTATTGCTATTATATCAGTAATTATCATTATAATTATGACTTTATCATTATTCTCGTTATTATTGTCATTATCATTGTCATTATCATCATAATTATCATCATTATTGTCAATAATAAAGGAATCATCATGGAAATCATCATAATTACCTGAATTAATGTTAAAATCCTCATAATTACCATTAAAAAGCTAAAAGGGTTTTTTTTCGACGTTCCTCTCATAAGGCTGTAATACGCTAGATTTTGCCGTTTTTTCGACTTGTGAGATTTTATTACTTCTGCCCTTTATTCCATTACAAATGGACTGAAATATAATTATTATCATCATTATTATCA
>NC_091578.1:20016938-20056558 GCF_042767895.1 Penaeus vannamei | reverse complement strand
TGAATTATTCTGACTGGAGTTGAGTAAAAGCTCTATGCACTCACTAGGGAGTTACAAGCATTTTCAGTCATGGACAAAGGTGTGTGCATTTCGGCCATAACATATTTACAATATTTATGTTTAAAAATAAATAAATAGTTTGGCTTGGCGAGTTCAACGCCATAAAAGTAGTGAGACTTGGTTAGAATTATGTTCATGGTTATAAAAATAACAAAGTTCACATTATCACCAGTCATTCTTGACTGATGGCTGAACGTAAAAATAAAATAAATAAATGAATAAGAAAGCTTTCGGGACTGAGTCGCAGGTAAAAAAAAAAAAAAAAAACGTCTGCGGGATGTAACCGCACGTGGCACACGGCGGGGACTTCGTCTGGAGATGACATCATCCTTAGAGTCGGGACGTACGCAGCCGTACACTACAACACCTCCCCCGGGCAGTGCGTCGCCTAAGTAGGGGACGAGTAAGACGAGTATCGCAGGAGAGACTCCTTAAACAACAGGTTTGTCTGCGAGGTACTCGTTCCATCTCTCGTGAGGTAGGATCGAGAGACAGAAGGAAAGGCGCCCGAAGGGTTTCAGGAACCAGAGAAACGGTCGGCCCTGACGAAGTGTAGAGGGCGAAGACCATCACGTCGGCGAACATCTCAGGGGGGATCCATCCTAAGGCGGGTGCGCATGGGGAGCGCGCCCGCACGCCAGTGCGGATCATCGGAAGGCGGGTGCGCATGGGGAGCGCGCCCGCACGCCAGTGCGGATCATCGGAAGGCGGGTGCGCATGGCGAGCGCGCCCGCAGGCCAGTGCGGATCATCGGAAGGCGGGTGCGCATGGGGAGCGCGCACGCACGCCAGTGCGGATCATCGGAAGGCGGGTGCGCATGGGAAGCGCGCCCGCAGGCCAGTGCGGTCCATCGGAAGGCGGGTGTGCATGTGGAGCGCGCCCGCACGCCAGTGCGGATCATCGGAAGGCGGGTGTGCATGGGGAGCGCGCCCGCACGCCAGTGCGAATCGTCGGAAGGCGGGTGCAGCCAATGGAAGGCCCATCCCAATGTACGGTATCCAGACTATACCCATTCAAGCCGCCGGACGCAGCTTCACTTGGGACTTCATCATTGCTGATGTTAAGACACCTCTTCTGGGAGCAGACTTCCTCGGGCACCACGGACTATTCGTTGATGTCGCCAATCGTAGACTATTGGATGTAACAACCTTCTGCTCTACACCCCTAGGTTCCAATCATCAGTACACAGAAATCTACACTGTGAGAGCAGATACCCCTTACGACAGCCTCTGCAAAGAGTACCCAGACATTTTTCGACCAGAACTCCATCAGCAGCCTGGACAGCCAGCCAAACATGGAATATTCCATTACATCAAAACGACAGGCCCTCCGGTACACTCAAAATTCAGGCTTTTATCTCCAGAGAAGCTTCAAGCAGCTAAACAAGCTTACTCCGAAATGGCTCGGATGGGCATCTGTCAAAAGGCATCAAGTCCCTGGGCATCTCCTCTGCATCTTGTGCAGAAACCCGAAGGCACCTGGCGACCATGTGGTGACTATAGGCGTCTTAACCTGATCACAGAACCAGACCACTATCCTCTTCCCAATATGGCGGACCTAACCTCTAACCTTCATGGTGCCAAGGTTTTCTATAAACTCGACTTCCTGAAAGGCTACTTTCAAGTACCAGTATACCCTGAAGACACCCAAAACAGCAGTCATTACACCTTATAGCACTTACACCTTTAATTTTTCCACATTTGGCCTGCGAAATTCAGGGGCTACCTTCCAACGCATGATGGATGGCATTCTCGGAGACTTTCCCTTTTGCGCCTGCTATGTTGATGATATCCTCATCTTCTCAGGAGACCCCAACGAACATCTCCAACACTTACGGGTCGTGTTAAAACGACTCCATAATAACGGCCTGGTGGTGCGTCAAGACAAATGTCAACTTGGTGCCACATCCGTGGAATTTCTCGGGCACAAGATTTCGCCAACAGGCGTCTCACCCCTTCCAAGTAAGATAGACGCAGTTTCACGATTTCCCCCACCAACCACTATCAAAGGACTCCAAGAATTTGTCGGCATGGTAAATTACTACCATCGTTTCCTTTCAAAGATTGCACACATCATGGAACCACTTTACAACTCCCTTGCCGGCAAACCAAAGAAATTGGAGTGGGGACCTGAGCAACAAAAAGCGTTCGAGACCACCAAGATTGCCCTTGCATCAGCTACAACTCTCACCTTCACCACACCAGGCATTCCACTTACCCTTACCACAGACGCAAGCTCCATTGCTGTTGGGGCAGTCGTTGAACAGACCATAAGGGGTAAGACACATCCTCTTGGTTTTTTCAGCAGAAAGCTACGTCAAGCAGAGGTGAGATACAGCACTTTCGACCGCGAACTACTCGCTGTTTATCTTGCGGTGCGTCACTTTAAACATCTCTTAGAAGGCAGCGCATTCACCATCCTCACAGATCACCAGCCACTGGTACATGCTTTTTCCAAACCTGGTGATGCTTGGTCGGACAGACAACAGCGGCAACTCTCCAGCATCGCCGAGTTTGGCTGCTCTATCAAATATACACCAGGGAGTATGAATCCTGTAGCTGACGCACTATCAAGGGTGGAAATAAACTCTATAAACCTCGGAATTGACTACAATGAAGTAGCAGCAGCCCAAAAAGATGACCCAGAGACTACAGAATACCACACAGCCATCACCAGCCTGCAGTGGAAAGATGTTCATATTGGAGGCGAAGGCCGCACCATTCTGTGTGATGTAAGCACAGGTCGCCCACGCCCCCTTATCCCAAAATCTTTCCGCCGAAAAATCTTCAACCTCATCCATGGTCTATTACACCCGTCTGGACGAACAACTGCTCGTCTGATGAAGGATAAATTCATCTGGCACGGAATGAACAAAGACATCAAACAGTGGGCTCGAAGCTGTGTTGCCTGCCAGATGAGCAAAGTAAGTCGTCACACTGAATCTGGCACAGGAGAATTTCGGCAGCCCATGCGCCGGTTTGGACATCTCCACGTCGATGTAGTGGGACCCCTTCCACCTTCAGACGGCACTCAGTATCTATTCACTGATACAGAGCGCTCCACCCGCTGGCCGGAGGCAATTCCCACGTAACACACCACTGCCCGAGACTGTGCAGAAGCTCTATTACACGGATGGATCAGTCGTTTTGGCGTTCCAGACGACATTACCTCTGATCGCGGACCTGCCTTCACATCTCAACTTTGGACATCTTTAGGAGAATTGATGGGATCAACTATCCATCACACCACCTCATACAACCCAGAAGTCAACGGTATGGTGGAGCGGTCCCATCTTCCTCTGAAAGCAGCGTTAATGGCGCGCTGCACTAAATCAGACTGGAAAGCTCAACTTCACTGGGTTCTTCTCGGGATCCGAACATCCCCAAAAGAGGGATTACAAGTTTCCCCTGCTGAAATGGTGTTTGGGGAAGCCCTCACTGTTCCAGGGGAGTTCTTCCCGAGTCTAGATACCCCTACAGATTCTGAGCACCTCACCAAACTACGCCATGCTGTTGAGAAGTACCGACCATGCACTCAGACGCACTCAACATCTCCTCCACAATACCTTTCCAAGCTGATCCACAGCTGCAAATATGTATTCGTAAGAAATGACGCTCACGGGTCACCCCTCACCCGCCCGTACCGCGGGCCATATGCTGTCTTGGAGCGTAACCCCAAGGTATACCGTCTCAGCATTGGTGGGAAGAGCGACTGGGTATCCATTGACCGCTTAAAGTTTGCATACCTGGAAGAAAAGGAACCTACACAAACCACGCCTCTGGCTGATAACCCAGCTCACACCGTACCTCCTTCAAATGCACCTGCCCATGTCTCACATCCTGAAGATAAACCTTTTCAAATCTCCTCGCGTTCTGGTCGACTAATTCGCCAACCCAACCGACTCGACCTCTAACAAGCCATGGATTTTCTTTTGGGGGGAGTATTGTAACATTTAAGTTACCCCTAAAATAACAATTACATAAATAAAGACTTTGAACAAAACAATCGTGTAAAGTGCAGTGTACACTTCAACTGAAATTTAACATTTTGTTAATTGTGTAATGTAAAAATAAAATGTTTCATAAAGACAAACAATTACATAAATTAATAATATTGTTTATTTTACATAATTATGTTGGTACTTTTACATAATCATCATAGCTATGTAATATGTACTTTTATTCCAAAATAAAGTTGGATTCGATTGAATACGCTTCTTCTTGATTGCTCACAGGACGAATAGGGAGCAAGACACTTTTCCTTTTCTTCCGCTTACCATTATTTCTTTTTTCAGAGCCCCAGCGGGATGCATGCTGCCCTCTGTTGATTACCAGTCCGTCCTGTAACATAACCCTGTATGACTTGGATCCTAACACGCTTGCAGCCTGTTCTTTTTCAGAGCCTTCCCTTCATCCAGCCCGTGGAGTGAGGAATACCCTTGACGGTAGTCAACCCGACGACACATTACTAATCCCATCTTCCCCCTTCTAATGTTCAGTCGCCCTGTTTCTTCTACTTATTTCGTTCTAAACTATTTCTACTTTTCAGATCATCTCCAGATGGACGGCGGCAGGGCCCAGCAGCGAGTTTCTGTCCTGTTCTGATCCTGTTCTCTCGTTTCACACCCGCCCTTGAGCCACGCGGGTTTTCTCGCCTTCTGTCTTCGTTTCTGGCAGGGTCGCGCTTTCGTCCTGAACGTCTGCAAAACCCCTGTACAGATAAGATTTTCTCTGAGTTTGGCCAAGCTATGGCTTGTTTTCACACACCGATCGACAGTGTCCCGGAGCTGAGCTCGGTCTACGCTCTTTCCCCATGACGGGAACGTAGAGGTGGTTCTCTGTAAAGACCTGTAGGAATTTAACTTTTCTACGGAGTATTCCTGTAAATAGCTCCCTTTCCTATCGTCCTCTTAATCTTCTTCTCTGCCTTTCCTGTCAATGTAGTCTAGTGTAACACCAGGTTTGGGTTATTTTTGCGCATTGTATTATTTTAACTGTTATTTTTGTGTAAACTTTTGCATGTTTTTGTTTGCCGAAAGATTTTGAGTTTCAGCCTCTTAATCAGGTGTTTCCCTCTTCGTTTTGTTCTTTTATTTTGCATGTTGTGCATATGTTCTTAACTTTAAGTTTGTTTTTCTTAGTTTTATGATAATTTTAAGATGTTTGTTTGATTTCTTAATAATATTTTACCGTCGAGGTTCCTCTCCCAGCTTCTCAGAGCAATGTCCATGCAGAGCTGTCAGGACCGAGCCCATGACTTCCAAGGAGGTCTTTTATTGGGGTAAGCTCTGTTGACACCCTTTACAGATCGCCTGAGAAAGTGGTAATTATACATACGGAGACATTGCCTCCCTCTACGCCCACTAATTCATTAATATTAAGTCAGATCCTCCACCGGATCCGATCGGCGCAGCCAGATGGTCGGCTTCGCATTATAACATTTATGGTTGTGTGTTACTTATGCACTTCATAATGCAGTGTGTGTTAGAACACGCCAGGCCCAAAGAATAAACCCAGTATGTTCCACCCCTTTGGTCTAAGGCAGTTCGTTCGCCAGCTCTCCTTACACAGGTGATGGTGCCATGCTGATAACGGCTCCAGCTGATCTTCCGCACTGGTGTGCGGGCGCACTCATATGTGCCCCGCAGTTCTGACCGTACCTGGCGTGCGGGCGCGCTCCCCATGCGCACCCGCCTTCTGATGGACCGCACTGGCGTGCGGGCGCGCTCCCCATGCGCACCCGCCTTCCGATGGACCGCACTGGCCTGCGGGCGCGCTTCCCATGCGCACCCGCACGCCAGTGCGGATCATCGGAAGGTGGGTGCGCATGGGGAGCGCGCCCACACGCCAGTGCGGATCATCGGAAGGCGGGTGCGCAAGGGAAGCGCGCCCGCAGGCCAGTGCGGTCCATCGGAAGGCGGGTGCGCTTGGGGAGCGCGCCCGCAGTTCGTTCGCCAGCTCTCCTTACACAGGTGATGGTGCCATGCTGATAACGGCTCCAGCTGATCTTCCGCACTGGTGTGCGGTCGCACTCATATGTGCCCCCGCAGCTCCCCATGCGCACCCGCCTTCCGATGGACCGCACTGGCCTGCGGGCGCGCTTCCCATGCGCACCCGCCAGTGCGGATCATTGACAGGAAAGGCAGAGAAGAAGATTAAGAGGACGATAGAAAAGGGAGCTATTTACAGGAATACTCCGTAGAAAAGTTAAATTCCTACAGGTCTTTACAGAGAACCACCTCTACGTTCCCGTCATGGGGAAAGAGCGTAGACCGAGCTCAGCTCCGGGACACTGTCGATCGGTGTGTGAAAACAAGCCATAGCTTGGCCAAACTCAGAGAAAATCTTATCTGTACAGGGGTTTTGCAGACGTTCAGGACGAAAGCGCGACCCTGCCAGAAACGAAGACAGAAGGCGAGAAAACCCGCGTGGCTCAAGGGCGGGTGTGAAACGAGAGAACAGGATCAGAACAGGACAGAAACTCGCTGCTGGGCCCTGCCGCCGTCCATCTGGAGATGATCTGAAAAGTAGAAATAGTTTAGAACGAAATAAGTAGAAGAAACAGGGCGACTGAACATTAGAAGGGGGAAGATGGGATTAGTAATGTGTCGTCGGGTTGACTACCGTCAAGGGTATTCCTCACTCCACGGGCTGGATGAAGGGAAGGCTCTGAAAAAGAACAGGCTGCAAGCGTGTTAGGATCCAAGTCATACAGGGTTATGTTACAGGACGGACTGGTAATCAACAGAGGGCAGCATGCATCCCGCTGGGGCTCTGAAAAAAGAAATAATGGTAAGCGGAAGAAAAGGAAAAGTGTCTTGCTCCCTATTCGTCCTGTGAGCAATCAAGAAGAAGCGTATTCAATCGAATCCAACTTTATCTTGGAATAAAAGTACATATTACATAGCTATGATGATTATGTAAAAGTACCAACATAATTATGTAAAATAAACAATATTATTAATTTATGTAATTGTTTGTCTTTATGAAACATTTTATTTTTACATTACACAATTAACAAAATGTTAAATTTCAGTTGAAGTGTACACTGCACTTTACACGATTGTTTTGTTCAAAGTCTTTATTTATGTAATTGTTATTTTAGGGGTAACTTAAATGTTACAATACTCCCCCCAAAAGAAAATCCATGGCTTGTTAGAGGTCGAGTCGGTTGGGTTGGCGAATTAGTCGACCAGAACGCGAGGAGATTTGAAAAGGTTTATCTTCAGGATGTGAGACATGGGCAGGTGCATTTGAAGGAGGTACGGTGTGAGCTGGGTTATCAGCCAGAGGCGTGGTTTGTGTAGGTTCCTTTTCTTCCAGGTTTGCAAACTTTAAGCGGTCAATGGATACCCAGTCGCTCTTCCCACCAATGCTGAGACGGTATACCTTGGGGTTACGCTCCAAGACAGCATATGGCCCGCGGTACGGGCGGGTGAGGGGTGACCCGTGAGCGTCATTTCTTACGAATACATATTTGCAGCTGTGGATCAGCTTGGAAAGGTATTGTGGAGGAGATGTTGAGTGCGTCTGAGTGCATGGTCGGTACTTCTCAACAGCATGGCGTAGTTTGGTGAGGTGCTCAGAATCTGTAGGGGTATCTAGACTCGGGAAGAACTCCCCTGGAACAGTGAGGGCTTCCCCAAACACCATTTCAGCAGGGGAAACTTGTAATCCCTCTTTTGGGGATGTTCGGATCCCGAGAAGAACCCAGTGAAGTTGAGCTTTCCAGTCTGATTTAGTGCAGCGCGCCATTAACGCTGCTTTCAGAGGAAGATGGGACCGCTCCACCATACCGTTGACTTCTGGGTTGTATGAGGTGGTGTGATGGATAGTTGATCCCATCAATTCTCCTAAAGATGTCCAAAGTTGAGATGTGAAGGCAGGTCCGCGATCAGAGGTAATGTCGTCTGGAACGCCAAAACGACTGATCCATCCGTGTAATAGAGCTTCTGCACAGTCTCGGGCAGTGGTGTGTTACGTGGGAATTGCCTCCGGCCAGCGGGTGGAGCGCTCTGTATCAGTGAATAGATACTGAGTGCCGTCTGAAGGTGGAAGGGGTCCCACTACATCGACGTGGAGATGTCCAAACCGGCGCATGGGCTGCCGAAATTCTCCTGTGCCAGATTCAGTGTGACGACTTACTTTGCTCATCTGGCAGGCAACACAGCTTCGAGCCCACTGTTTGATGTCTTTGTTCATTCCGTGCCAGATGAATTTATCCTTCATCAGACGAGCAGTTGTTCGTCCAGACGGGTGTAATAGACCATGGATGAGGTTGAAGATTTTTCGGCGGAAAGATTTTGGGATAAGGGGGCGTGGGCGACCTGTGCTTACATCACACAGAATGGTGCGGCCTTCGCCTCCAATATGAACATCTTTCCACTGCAGGCTGGTGATGGCTGTGTGGTATTCTGTAGTCTCTGGGTCATCTTTTTGGGCTGCTGCTACTTCATTGTAGTCAATTCCGAGGTTTATAGAGTTTATTTCCACCCTTGATAGTGCGTCAGCTACAGGATTCATACTCCCTGGTGTATATTTGATAGAGCAGCCAAACTCGGCGATGCTGGAGAGTTGCCGCTGTTGTCTGTCCGACCAAGCATCACCAGGTTTGGAAAAAGCATGTACCAGTGGCTGGTGATCTGTGAGGATGGTGAATGCGCTGCCTTCTAAGAGATGTTTAAAGTGACGCACCGCAAGATAAACAGCGAGTAGTTCGCGGTCGAAAGTGCTGTATCTCACCTCTGCTTGACGTAGCTTTCTGCTGAAAAAACCAAGAGGATGTGTCTTACCCCTTATGGTCTGTTCAACGACTGCCCCAACAGCAATGGAGCTTGCGTCTGTGGTAAGGGTAAGTGGAATGCCTGGTGTGGTGAAGGTGAGAGTTGTAGCTGATGCAAGGGCAATCTTGGTGGTCTCGAACGCTTTTTGTTGCTCAGGTCCCCACTCCAATTTCTTTGGTTTGCCGGCAAGGGAGTTGTAAAGTGGTTCCATGATGTGTGCAATCTTTGAAAGGAAACGATGGTAGTAATTTACCATGCCGACAAATTCTTGGAGTCCTTTGATAGTGGTTGGTGGGGGAAATCGTGAAACTGCGTCTATCTTACTTGGAAGGGGTGAGACGCCTGTTGGCGAAATCTTGTGCCCGAGAAATTCCATGGATGTGGCACCAAATTGACATTTGTCTTGACGCACCACCAGGCCGTTATTATGGAGTCGTTTTAACACGACCCGTAAGTGTTGGAGATGTTCGTTGGGGTCTCCTGAGAAGATGAGGATATCATCAACATAGCAGGCGCAAAAGGGAAAGTCTCCGAGAATGCCATCCATCATGCGTTCGAAGGTAGCCCCTGAATTTCGTAGGCCAAATGTGGAAAAATTAAAGGTGTAAGTGCTATAAGGTGTAATGACTGCTGTTTTGGGTGTCTTCAGGGTATACTGGTACTTGAAAGTAGCCTTTCAGGAAGTCGAGTTTATAGAAAACCTTGGCACCATGAAGGTTAGAGGTTAGGTCCGCCATATTGGGAAGAGGATAGTGGTCTGGTTCTGTGATCAGGTTAAGACGCCTATAGTCACCACATGGTCGCCAGGTGCCTTCGGGTTTCTGCACAAGATGCAGAGGAGATGCCCAGGGACTTGATGCCTTTTGACAGATGCCCATCCGAGCCATTTCGGAGTAAGCTTGTTTAGCTGCTTGAAGCTTCTCTGGAGATAAACGCCTGAATTTTGAGTGTACCGGAGGGCCTGTCGTTTTGATGTCATGGAATATTCCATGTTTGGCTGGCTGTCCAGGCTGCTGACGGAGTTCTGGTCGAAAAATGTCTGGGTACTCTTTGCAGAGGCTGTCGTAAGGGGTATCTGCTCTCACAGTGCAGATTTCTGTGTACTGATGATTGGAACCTAGGGGTGTAGAGCAGAAGGTTGTTACATCCAATAGTCTACGATTGGCGACATCAACGAATAGTCCGTGGTGCCCGAGGAAGTCTGCTCCCAGAAGAGGTGTCTTAACATCAGCAATGATGAAGTCCCAAGTGAAGCTGCGTCCGGCGGCTTGAATGGGTATAGTCTGGATACCGTACATTGGGATGGGCCTTCCATTGGCTGCAACAAGTTTGACATTTGATGGTCGTGTCCAGGAACGAGTTTTGTTTTCTGCTGTGGCTGGGAACAGAGAACGGAATGCGCCTGTATCCACGAGGAATTTGCGACCAGATAGGGAGTCCGTAATAAAGAAGCCCGATGCTGAGTTGTCAAGTGCGTTGATGTTCCCGCATCTCGGGTTCTGGGTTGCCACCTTAGCGGGGAGTGGTAGCCCCATTACACGTTTTTTTGGCCAATGGCATCCAGGTAGGCACTTGTGGGCCCTTGCTCCAAACCTGTAGTGGTAATAACAAAATCCATGTGATGGTTGGGAAGAGGCACTTCGAGCTTTGTAGTGTCTTACCTGTGAGTTGGGACGTCGCTTGTTAGCAGCATTGATGAGATTGTCTGCCTTCTTTATGAGATCGTTTATGGGACTGTCATCGGCTTCATGCAGGGCAGATCTTACAGAGGGGGGAAGGCGCTGCAGCCACAGCTCCTGCATCAAGTCCACACGCCTTGGTTTGTTGGTTGTAGGGTCGAGGTCAGGGAGTGTAGTGAGAGCCTGCATCTCGTTCCATGCTGCATGTGCTGTTGTCTCCCAGAGGTATATGGGGAAGACTCGGGAGCTTTTGGGCACGGGTGCTGACGGAGAGAGTGAACTCTTGTAGAAGGTAACTCTTCAAGTTTTCATATTCGACGTCTTGGTTCTGGTCCTGGTTGTCCAGCCATGCGGCAACACGAGGGAATAACTGCTCGGGGATTGCCTCCAACACATAGTCTGCCTTCGTTCGGGGGTCTGTGACTCTTCTCAGGTGAAACTGGATTTCTGCCCGCCGGAACCAGGATGTAGCTTCTTGTGGGCAAAAGGGGGACAGCTTCACTGCTACGGCGTGGATGGAAGGAGTTTCGGCGTTTCCTTTCGCTTCACTAGGAGTTGTCTTCAGCAACATGGTCCGAGTATAGGGGTCACCAATTGTGAGGAATCAAGAAGAAGCGTATTCAGTCGAAACCAACTTTATTTTGGAATGAAAATACATATTACATAGCTATGATGATTATGTAAAAGTACCAACATAATTATGTAAAATAAACAATACTATTAATTTATGTAATTGTTTGTCTTTATGAAACGTTTTATTTTTACATTACACAATTAACAAAATGTTAAATTTCAGTTGAAGTGTACACTGCACTTTACACGATTGTTTTGTTCAAAGTCTTTATTTATGTAATTGTTATTTTAGGGGTAACTTAAATTTTACAGTCCCAGTCAGACCCAGGGTCCCATGGTTAATCGTCTACCCCCTCCGATGACGGGGCCGAGGATTCCGAATCCAAGAGGTTATCAGCACCGGGATCTTGTAAAGGTCCCATGTCCGATTCCAGGTCCGGAGGGGCTGTGCCGTCCAAACGGGGAAAGTTTGAAAGAAAGGAGGGACGAATTCCGCAGTGACCCGAATTGCTTTAAATTTATTTGGGTGCAAGGTGACTTCCTGCCCATCTGAATTTGGTCTCCTCACCACATAAGCCACGGGCCCGAGCTTTTTCAAGACCCGGACCGGCCCTAACCATCGGGGACCCAGGGGTCTGGTTCCGTGACTGGGGTGTAGGATAACGCTGCGATGTACAAAGACCAGATCCCCTTCGTTATACTCCCGCGGTCGAGCCCGCCGCCTTCGATCGTGATCGGCGGTCCAACGCTCACGAGCCTTTCGGGCGGCCTCACCAACTGCTCGGAGTTTTGACCTTAATGAGGGCAAGGCCCCTTTGGCATAGATTACGTGGTTTGATCCCACGAGCGGAAAATGACTGTCCCGATCTGTGAGAAGGTACAAAGGGACGTCGTTTACGCTCTGGTGTATGGAGGAATTGATGGCAAACCTCACATACGGTAATAAATCGTCCCAACAATCAGGATCATCCATTTGGAGCGTGCTCAGGGCGTCCTTGACCACCCGATTCACCCTCTCCACCATACCGTTGGCTTGCGGATGGTAGACTGTGGTGAAGAGCGACTTCACCTGGAGGTGATGACAGATGTCGGAAAGGAGACGATTGCGGAATTCAAGGCCGTTATCTGATAATAGGGTCCGCGGGGGACCGTACCGAGTAACGAATTCCGCAAGAAACACGTCTGCTACGGTTTGGGCGTCCTTCGATGCCAACGGGAACAGCTCGACAAACCGGGTAAGATGGTCAATCAGCACAAGGACGTATTTGTTTCCACGCGCCGAAGGGGTAAGAGTGAGGATATCCACGGACACCCGCTCGAAGGGCTCCGCGACGTCCGGCATGGACTGTAGGGGAGTTCGGGCGATCGCCCCCTTCCTCCGTTGACATGCCGTACATGATGTGACATATCTCCGGGATGCGGCCAACATCCCGGGAAAGTAAAAATGATCCCTTAGCCACTGATACGTCCTGTGGACGCCCTGATGTCCGGCGGACGGTACGGCATGGACCACATCCAAAGCAGCGCCGCACAGCGACCCTGGGATTACGAGCTGAAGCATGGCTCGTTCATTATTGGACTTGACATGATATAAGACTCGGTCCCGAAGTTCGAATTGGTCTAGGGGAAGAGGGATACGCCTCGGCGGCAGGCGGCCTTCCTCCAGATACTCTATGAGCTGTTGCCAAAGGGGATCATCTCTCTGATGACGCTCCACCAAGTCTGGTTGCAGCAAGGGGCTATCAAGGTCAGCAATGGCTGCGATCTGACGACTGAGCAAGTCAGGGACGTGGTGGACTCGACCCGGCTTATAAAGAAGCTTGAAGTCGTAAAATGTCAGTTCGTGAGCCCATCGCGTCATCCTTACCGAGGCAGTTGGTTTGCGGAAGACTGATACCAACGGCCTGTGATCTGTAAAGATACGGAATCGTCTCCCATAAAGGTAAGGGTGATAATGCCTAGTGCTCTCGACAACAGCGAGGGCTTCCAGATCGATGGTCGGGTACCTGCATAAGGCAAGCACCGATCGCCGTGCCCGAAGCATCGGTGTGAAGCTCAAAGGGCTTTTCAAAATTTGGTTGGATCAAGCAAGGCGCGGTGGCAAGCGCCTGCTTAAGCCATTCAAAAGCCTCCTGCTGAGGTTTGCCCCATGAAAATTTTGTATCTTTTTTCAGGAGCCGAATCAAAGGAGATGCGACCCGTGCATAATTGGGCACGTGCCTGCGAAAAAAAAGAAAAACAGTTGCCCCAAGAACTGGTGAACGTGCCGTTGGTTGCGTGGTGTCTTTATGGCTCGTATCACTGTAACCTTGTCAGGGTCAGGCAAAACACCGTTCGGCGTAATCAAGTGGCCAAGAAAACGAAAAGTGTCGGTCGCGAAGCGACCGACACTTTTAAGCCTGAACCCTGCTCCAGCGACCAACTGCAACACGGCATCGAGGTGAGATAGGTGCTGCTCAAACCCTGCACTGTATATTACGACATCGTCAAGATATGCCAGCGCATGGTGGCCCAACACCGGGTTGAGAACGGCGGCGATAGCCCTCTGAAAAGTTGACGGGGCCGTCGTCAATCCAAAGGGCATACGCGAAAACTGAAACAGACGGGCGCCGTCCGAGAAAGCTGTCTTTTCTTGGTCCCTCTCATCGACCTCAACAGTCCAGTATGCGCTTTTAGCGTCGAGGACACTAAACCAAGACTTACCTGCCAGCTGATCAATGGCAGCGTCCATCCTGGGTATGGGATACGCATCTGAAACTGTTTTCGCGTTCAAAGCACGGTAGTCAACGCAAAAGCGTGTCGAACCATCCTTCTTTTTCACTAGCACAACAGGAGAGAGCCATGGTGAGCAAGAAAGCTCGATCATCCCGTTTGCAAGCATCTTGTCGCACTCCGTACGGATGTACTGCCGTGTACTCTCCGGGAGGCGCCACTGTTTCACATGGACGGGTTGGTCGTCCGTGGTTTTGATTTTATGCTTCATGTGTGGCACCACACCTGGAGGCAGCCCTTCGTTGAACAGATCCGGGTAACGATCAAGTACCTGGACAAGCTGTTCATGTTGGACTGACGACAGGTGAGCAAGATCCACCCGGGGAACACCAACTGCCCCTGCTGATGAGGGAAGTTCCTCGTTCTCAAAAGAACATACCAGGAAAACCTCAAACTCGTCCCTGTTATAGCCAAAGTCATCAAGTCCATGTGCAAAATCAAACCGGTCCTCGAAGTCCGCCATCAGACTATCCGGTTCGCTTCCATCATCGATGGGAGTCGAGGAAGCCATGTCTAAAGCTCCTCGACTATCCCCAGAGGATGAGCCCACATCTTCCGGGTTGACGCCGGAATCCTAGTTCATGGATTCCGCGTCGTATTCGAGACGATTAAGTGAAACCTCCACGATCGCCGCATAGCAGAGGACGAATCCTTGCTCGATCTCAACCGGAACTGTCTGATCCGCGCACATCTCATCGCACCTTCCCGGTCTCCGCCGCTCGCGCTACAGCAACGTAACAAGGCCTCCGGTTCGTGGTATGTCAGGATGGCGAGGGACCCGGCACCCGAGAACGAAACCCCGAGTCGGACTCCATTAAAGCTAGCAGAGCTGGCCCCTGAAACAGGGGAGAGGTTCAACTTAAAATTGAACCTCCGCAGCAGGTCCACACCTATCAGCACCTCTGCTGGAAACCTGGTGTCGTCGTCCACCACGAACACCGAGTGCCGGCACTTACAGGCTCGGGAAATCTTAAACTCATGGGTTGCCCTGCCCTTGATGTCCAACGCGGCCCCAAATGCCCCCCTAAGGCCGCGTGGGTGCGGTGAGAGCGGGGTGCTGGAAATCCTCCTGAAACAAGACTCCTTCACCACCGTTGCTTCACTTCCCGAGTCAAGAAAGGCTAAGACCATAGTCCCAGCAACCACACAATTCAATAGCGGCCGCCCCGCCTGAATCTGTGCCTCGGGAAGCTCCGGTTCCGTGGAACTGTCGCTCCCCTCGGCGCCCGCCATCATCATTGTCCCTGGCAGTGGCTCGTTGTGGTTGCGGTTGTGTTCTGTCGGGCGGTGCCCTACGTTGTTCTGCCCGAAAAAAGCACCGCCCAGCCACATGCCCTCGGCGGCCACACCGGGTGCACTGATTACCCTCTCGCACCGCACGACACTCGGAGGCGTCATACGTAGTCACCTGATGGTAGGGACACCAGCGTCGGGGTTCTCGAGTGCGTACGGGTAACTCTGCTAGGGGATCAACTGGAGGGGAAGCTGCCGGAGATCGACCCTCGCGAGGAGTAGAAGAGCGAGGTTTAGGCCCTGCCTCGCTCGAGAAACTGACCAAGGGTTTCTCTACCCGCCCGGCATAGTGCCGATGGTGCCAGACCTTTTGGGCTGCTTCGACCACCCGGTAAAGTGGCTGATCCTCTATCAACAGGAGCTTTTCCCGCAGCCAGGGCGGGAGTCCATGGAGAAAAGTTCTCCTCATCAGAGGTTCAGCTGGCCCAAGTTCACCAGGATAGTCACGCATGCCTTGATAAATCATGGTCTCGACCGCGAGATAGAAGTCCCTAGGGGAAGTGTCGCCTAGTACGTACGACCCCAAATGCCGTAGGTACTCCATCGACGAGCACGTCCCCCGGAGACGTTGTCGAAGGGTTTGCTTGAACTCGTCCCAGGTCCCAATGCCGTCAAAAACTGGGGAGTTAATGACTATATCCGCCGTTCCCCTACAGCTACCACGGGCGGTAAGGATGGGCTTGCTCAACGTGCCGAAACCAAGTTTCCAACTCCTTATTCCTCCGAAGAGGCTGGCTAGCTGGAACTTCTGCCCGGTAAGGTGGAATCGGGTCACGCAGGGTTATACCCTGATCTAAGGGACACGGATTGACGGGCGCACGCTGAGACGAGTGGTCAGTTGTGACCGCATGCACCCCCGCTTCTACCTGCGATGCAGAGGCCGCAGCTGGCGAACGAGTGTGTGGTTCAGATGCCCTGGGCTCCAGTAATCGCACGATATTGGCGTACTGCCCTTCCAGGGTACTGAACCGGGAATTCAGTCGTTCGAATTTATCCACCAGCTCCTCATACATCGAGAGCGAGAGGTGGTCACGGGGCTCTAGCCTTTGCCCCAAAGTCAAAGATTGAGCATTATCTCCTCGATGAAACTCGGGGCCCTCAAAAAGGGTGTTAGAAGAGGATCCTGAGGACTCATTAGTGGGTTCTCCTTGGACGGTATTGCGTGTGCGAGGCATTTTTGCGTCCCAGCACTTGCTCTACAAACCGTTACTTAGCGTGCGATAGACTTGCACAAAGGCTTGACCAGGCACTTTATAGAAAGAATGACTGTTCTCTCCCACCGCTGCCTACCAAAAAGGGGCGTAGACCCAGTAGATTTTAAGTGGTCTGGTTGAGTCCGGGCTCAACCGAGAATATGGTTTTTGCTCAAGGGAAAGATTCGTCTGCATTGAACAGATGTAAGGTTCCGGGCCTACGGCACGCTGCCACCACCCGATTAGTAGGTTCGGGAACCCTGCATGTCGTGTAAGTGGGTGTGGGTGTTGTATCAGAGAAGGGTGGAAGGAAAGTACAGAATGTGTGTGCTGAATGTTGGATGTGTAAGTGTGTAGATGTGAAAAGGGAGATAGCGTAGGCTGAACGTCTGCGTGGACGTGTTTGGAAGAAAAAAGCAAGATCATAGAATTCTTCTTCCCCTCGGTTTGAGCATCCGCCTGCTGGGAGCGGGAACACAGGTATAGCAAAATGAATCTGTTCTTTTGATATCAGCTTAATATTCTCTGATTTATCTAGCCTTTTTACAGCCTTTCAAGGGTTGTGTGATGTCAGAGCAACCAGCAATATGCTGTTTAGGAGACCCGAGTCTGAGAAAGATTTAGGCATCTAACCTTGGTCAGAACCAGAACTTTAGTGGTGGTAAGATTATGAATTATTCTGACTGGAGTTGAGTAAAAGCTCTATGATGGTATGAAGTTTATTTTGGGAGCAAATTGCACTCACTAGGGAGTTACAGGCATTTTCAGTCATGGAAAGGTAGACAAAGGTGTGTGCATTTCGACCATAATATATTTACAATATTCATGTTTAAAAATAAATAAATAGTTTGGCTTGGCGACTTCAACGCCATAAAAGTAGTGAGACTTGGTTAGAATTACGTTCATAGTTATAAAAATAACAAAGTTCACATTATCACCACAGTCCTTCTTGACTGATGGCTGAACATAAAAATAAAATAAATAAATGAATAAGAAAGCCTGCGAGACTCAGTCACAGGTGAAAAAATATATATATACGTCTGCGGGATGTAACCGCACGTGGCACACGGCGGGGACTTTTTATTATTATAAATGCAATAATGTTAAAAATCATGATAATCATGATGATAATGACTATAATGATAATAATCATAAAAATGATGACTAATGATAATAATTATGATAATAACTATCATTCAGTCCATTTATAATGAAATAAAGGCCATAAGTAAAAAAAAAAAAATTCCAAAGGTCGAAAAAACGACAAAATCTAGCGTATTACAGCCTTTTGAGAGAAACGTCGCAAAAACCCTTTTCGCTTTTTAATGGTAATTATGAGGATTTTAGTATTAATTCAGGTAATTTTGATGATTTCCATGATGATTCCTTTATTATTGACAATAATGATGATAATGACAATGATAATGACAATAATAATGATAATAATGATAAAGTCATAATTATAATGATAATCTTGAGAATTACTGCAATAATAGCAATAATTAACTCCATACTAATAATGGCAATATAAATAATAATAACATCATTATCATTGTCATTGTAATTATTAGTATTGTCATTATTATTTCTAAGATCATCATTATTTCTAAGATCATCATTATTTCTAAGATCATCATTATTGCTATTATCATTATATAATTAGTTATAATGATAAAAATAGCAATCATAATTAGCATAATAATTATTCTAACTGCAATAATGATGATGATAATAATGATAATCATGATGATAATGACTATAATGATGATAATCATAAAAATGATGAAAGTAATGATAATAATGATGATAATAATTATCATTTAGTCCATCTATAATGAAATAAAGGCCAGAAGTAATAAAATCCCAAAAGTCGAAAAAACGGAAAAATCTAGCGTATTAAAGCATTTTTAGAGAAACGTAGAAAAAACTTTTTGTTTTTTAATGTTAATTATGAGGATTTTAACATTAATTCAGGTAATTATGATGATTTCCAAGATGATTCCTTTATTATTGACAATAATGATGATAATTATGATGATAATGACAATGATAATGACAAGATTAATGATAATAATGATAAAGTCATAATTATAATGATAATTACTGATATAATAGCAATAATTAACTCTATAATCTTGATAAATACTGCAATAATAGCAATAATCAACATTATTCCAATAATCACAATGATAATGATGTTATTATTTCTTTTGCCATTATTAGTATGGAAATTATTGTCATAATCATTGTCATTATCATCATAATTATCATCATTATTGTCAATAATAAAAGAATCATCATGGAAATCATCCTAATTACTTGTATTTATGTTAAAATACTCATAATTACCATTAAAAAGCGAAAAGTTTTTTTTTTCGACGCTTCTCTTAAAAGGCTGTAACACGCTAGATTTTGCTGTTTTTTTCGACTTATGGGATTTTATTACTTCTGGCCCTCATTTAATAATAAATGAACTGAATGATAATTATTATCATCATTATTATCATTACTGTCATCATTTTTATGATTATTATCATTATAGTTATTATCATCATGATTATCATTATAGTTATTATCATCATGATTATAATTATCATTATCATCATTATTGCTAATTATTATTGCTATTTTTGTCATTATTACTATTTATATAATAATAATAGCAATAATGATAATCTTAGAAATAATAATGACAATAACAATAATTATAATGACAATGATAATGATGTTATTATTATTTCTATTGCCATTATTAGTATGGAAATTATTGCAATAGAGTTATTTATTGCTATTATTGCAGCAATTATCAAGATTATCATTATAATTATGACTTTATCATTATTATCATTATTATTGTCATTATCATTGTCTTTATTATAGTAATTATAATCCTTATTGTCAATAATAAAGGATTCATCATGGAAATCATCATAATTAGCTGTATTAATGTTAAAAATCTCATAATTACCATTAAAAAGCGAAAGTTTTTTTTTCGACGTTTCTCTCATAAGGCTGTAATACGCTAGATTTTGCCTTTTTTTTTCGACTATTGGGATTCTAATACTTCTGGCCTTCATTTCATTATAAATGGACTGAATGATAATTATTATCATTACTGTCATCATTTTTATGATTATTATCATTATAGTCATTATTATCATGCTTATCATTACTATTATCATTATTATTACAGTTATAATAATTATTATGATAAGTATGATTGCTATTTTTATCATTATAACTATTTTTATAATGATGATAGTAATAATGATGATCTTAGAAATAATTATGATCTTAGATATAATAATGACAATAATTATGATGGTAATGGCAATGATAATGACAATAATGATAATAATGATAAAGCCATAATTTTAATGATAATCTTCATAATTACTGCAATAATAGCAATAATTAACTATATTCCAATAATTTCCATACTAATAATGGCAATAGAAATAATAACATCAATAAAATTGTCATTATCATCATTATTGTCAATAATAAAGGAATCATCATGGAAATCACCATGATTGCCTAAATTAATGTTAAAATCCTCATATTTACCATTAAAAAGCGTAAAGTTTTTTTATCGATGTTTTTCTGAAAAGGCTGTAATTTGCTAGATTTTACCTTTTTTTGACTTTTGGGATTTTATTACTTCTGATCTTTATTTCATTATAAATGGACTGAATGGTAATTATTATCATTATTATCATTACTGTCATCATTATTATGATTATTATCATTATAGTCATTATCATCATGATTATCATTATTATTATCATCATTATTGCAATTATAATAATTATAATGCTAATCATTATTGCTATTTTTATCATTATAACTATTCATATAAGGATAATAGCAATGATGATCTTAGAAATAATAATGTAAATAATAATAATTATAATGACAATGATAATGATATTATTATTACTAATTCCATTATTAGTATGGAAATTATTCGAATAGAGTTAATTATTGCTATTATTGTAGTAATTATCAAGATTATCACTATTTATGACTTTATCATTATTATCATTATTATTACCATTATCATTGTCATTATCATCATAATTTTCATATTGTCAATAATAAAGCCATCATCATGGAAATCATCATAATTAACTGAATTAATGTTAAAATTCTCATAATTACCATTAAAAAGCGAAAAGGTTTTTTTTTTCAACGTTTCTCTCAAAATGCTGTAATATGCTAGGTTTTGCCGTTTTTTTTTCGACTTTTGGGATAATATTACTTCTGGCCTTTATTTCATTATAAATGGACTGAATAATAATTATCATCATTATTATTATTACTGTCATCATTTTTATGATTATTATCATGATAGTCATTATCATCATGATTATCATTACTATTGTCATCATTATTGCAGTTATATTAATTATTATGCTTGTTATTATTGCTATTTTTATCATTATAACTATTTATATAAAGATAATAGCAATAATGATGATCTTAGAAATAATAATGACAATAATAATAATTATAATGACAATGATAATGATGTTATTATATCTATTGGCATTATTAGTATGGAAGTTTTTGGAATAGAGTTATTTATTGCTATTATTGCAGTAATTCTCAATATTATCATTATAATTATGACTTTATCATTATCATTATTATTGTCATTATCATTGTCATTAACATCATAATTATCATCATTATTATCAATAATAAAGGAATCATCATGGAAATCATCATAATTACCTGAATTAATGTTAAAATCCTCATAATTACCATTAAAAAGCGAAAAGTTTTTTTTTCGACGTTTCTCTCAAAAGGCTGTAATACGCTAGATTTTGCCGTTTTTTCGACTTTTGGGATTTAATTACTTCTGGCCTTTATTTCCTTATAAATGGACTGAATGATAATTATTATCATCATTATTATCATTACTTTCATCATTTTTATGATTATTATCATTATAGTCAGTATCATGATTATCATTATTATTATCGTCATTATTGCAGTTATAATAATTATTATGCTAATTATTTTTGCTATTTTTATCATTATAACTATTTATATAATGATAATAGCAATGATGATGATCTTAGAAATAATAATGACAATAATAATAATTATAATGAAAATGATAATGATTTTATTATTATTTCTATTGCCATTATTAGTATGGAAATTATTGGAATACAGTTAATTATTGCTATTATTGAAGTAATTATCAAAATTATCATTATAATTATGACTGTATCATTATTATTGTCGTTATTGTCATTAACATTGTCATTATCATCATAATTATCATCATTATTGTCAATAGTAAAGGAATCATCATGGAAATCATCATAATTACCTAAATTAATGTTAAAATCCTCATAATTACCATTAAAAAGCGAAAAGGGATTTTTTTCGACGTTTCTCCCAAAAGGCTGTAATACGCTAGATATTGTCGTTTTTTCGATTTTTGGGATTTTATTACTTCTGGACTTTATTTCATTATAAATGGACTGAATGATAATCATTATTATCATTATTATCATTACTGTCATCATTTTTATGATTATTATCATTATAATCATTATCATCATGATTATCTTTATTATCATCATTATTGCAGTTATAATAATTATTATAATAATAATTATTGCTATTTATATCATTATAACTATTTAAATAGTGATAATAGCAATAATGATGATCTTAGAAATAATAATGACAATAATAATAATTATAATGACAATGATAATGATGTTATTATTATTTCTGTTACCATTATTAGCATGGGAATTATTGGAATAGAGTTAATTATTGCTATTATTGCAGTAATTATCAAGATTATCATTATAATTATGACTTTATCATTATTATCATTATTATTGTCATTATCAATGTCATTATCATCATAATTATCATCATTATTGTCAATGATAAAAGAATCATCATGGAAATCATCATAATTACCTGAATTAATGTTAAAATCCTCATAATTATCATTAAAAAGCGATAAGGTTTTTTTTTCGACGTTTCTCTCAAAAGGCTGTAATACGGTAGATTTTGCCGTTTTTTCGACTGAATGATAATTATTATGATCATTATTATCATTACTGTTATCGTTTTTATGATTCTTATCATTATAGTCATTATCATCATGATTATCATTATTATTATCATTATTTCAGTTATGATAATTATTATGCTAATTATCATTGCTATTTTTATTATTATAACTATTTATATAATGATAATAGCAATAATGATGATCTTAGAAATAATAATGACAATAATAATAATTATAATGACAATGATAATGATGTTATTATTTCTATTGCCATTATTAGTATGGAAATTATTGGAATTGAGTTAATTATTGCTCTATGACTTTATCATTATTATTATAATTGTTATAATCATCATAATTATCATCATTATTGCCAATAATAAAGGAATCATCAGGGAAATCATCATAATTACCTGAATTAATGTTAAAATCCTCATAATTACCATTAGGAAGCGAAAAGGTTTTTTTCGACGTTTCTCTCAAAAGGCTATAATACTGTAGCGGTTCGTGATTGGCCATCAATCTGGAACCGCGCCTGACCTGTGATTGGCCGACCCCTGCTTCGGGACTGCCCTAATCGGCCGAGCTAACATCGCCGGTCAGGTACTTAAGCCGCCGGACCATAGGTGGAATCATCATTCGCCACACGACTGCTGACCTGACATAACTTGTGCTTGGCTCATTAACAATAGAGATAAAATCCAGTTTGGTTTCTTAACCTCTACACTGGTGACCCTCGGAGTGACCCAAGTTTTTACCCAAGATGTCAGCAACACACAGGACGCTACCAGTCTGGCCAGCCTGCCGGAATGTTTTTTTCAAGTGGAGCAGGAATTCCTCCTCAGGAACATCACCACCCAGACCACAAAATTCCGTATGCTGGTCACTAACCTCCCGCCAGAACTTCTGACCGTCGGCGACCTCCTGAATGATCATCGGTGCGCCACTTACGACGAGCTTAAGGAGGCCATTCTTAGGCGAGCAGCACCTAACCCTCTGACCGCGTTAAGCTCCTTCCTCTCGTCTGAAGCCGCGGACAGCCGTACTCCCACAGAAATCCTTCACCACTTCCAGCGCCTCCTCACCCGCACCAGCACGACGCTCCCACCAGACGTCATGCGCTCTCTCTTCCTCAAGCGGCTGCCCGCTGACATCCAGCAAATCCTGCTGGTGTCAGATGCCCCATTGGAGCACCTTGCCCTAAAAGCCGACGCGATGCTCGAAGCTAGGGCACCCACACCGTCAAAAGCGACAGTGTCTGCCGCAACCACCACCTCCGCCGTGACGTTGGGATCCCTTGCAGCTCACGCCGCCATACTATCCGAGGCTGTGCAGAAGATATCTACACAGGAACGCTCTCGCTCCCGGCCTCGTTGTCGCACCCTTTCGCCGCCACACAGTGACCGGGACTTCAGGCGCTCTCTACCGCCTAACCGCCAGCCTCGCTTCAGCGCTTCTGCACCGCCGCTCAAAGATTGGAGGGTACAGCGGAAACTGGGCGCACCTGTCTTTCGCGGACCTCGGAGGCGTTTATTGTACGTCCGAGATGCCTCCTCCTCCCTACGTTTCCTTGTCGACATAGGGGCCGAGGTCAGCCTCCTCCCGGCCTCCCACAGAGATAAACGCTTCCCCTCCTCTGGTAAGTACCCCCCTAATATATACAGTGCTTCCCAGGACCTGCGCCTTCAAGAACATCCTGCGGGAATTCCCGGCCTTGACCAAGCCGATCAACCGGGCCACCCAACCACGGCACGAAGTCCGGCACCACATCGTCACCCACGGTCCCCCTGCCGACTCTCGCTGCCGTCCGCTCGCCCCCGACAGATGTCGCAGTGCCAGGGCGCAGTTCGACCATATATTGCAGTTGGGGATTATACGCCCTTCCAGCAGTCAATGGGCGGCCCCTCTGCATCTGGTGAAGAAGAAGGACGGTGACTGGCGCCCGTGCGGTGATTACCGTCACCTCAACACGATCACCGCCCCCGACAGATACCCCCTGCCGCACCTGCACTCCTTCTCCCACGAGCTGTCTGGCTGTACGGTTATTTCCAGGATCGACTTCGTGCGGGCCTTCCACCAAATCCCGATCGCTGAAGAGGACATCCCCAAGACGGCCGTGATCACACCTTTCGGCCTTTTTGAATTCCTCAGGATGCCCTTCGGTCTTAGGAACGCCGCCCAGACCTTCCAGCGATTCATAAACGACGTGACTCGCGGCCTTGAGGGCGTCTTCGCCTACATCGACGACATCCTCGTCGCCAGCATCTCAGAAGCAGACCACGCCCGCCATCTCCGCGCCCTCTTCGGCAGACTGCAAGACGCGGGCGTCGTTATCAACCCGGGAAAATGCCAGTTCGGTGTCGCTTCCCTCTCTTTGCTCGGCCACACCGTCACCCCCCCAAGGCATCACCCCAGCGCAGGAGAAGGTCACCGCTATAAGGAAGTTCCCCAGGCCAGCGACGGAGAAGCAGCTGCGGAAATTCCTGGGCATGTTTAACTTCTACAGAAGGTTCGTCCCCGGGTGTGCCCAGCTCCTCAAGCCCCTCCACGCCCTGATCACACCAAACAGGGCCAGCAGAAACACCAGAATCGAGTGGACATCCCCGACTAACGAAACCTTCCAAGCCTGCAAAGAAGCCCTTGCCTCTGCCACCCTGCTTAACCATCCGCTGCCCGAGGCTCACCTCAGCATAGCGGTCGACGCCTCCGACACTGCCATCGGTGCAGTCCTCCAGCAACACCTGGGTAAGCAATGGCAACCCCTTGCCTTCTTTTCGCAGACCCTGTCGCCACGCCAGTCACGGTACAGTGCCTTCGGAAGGGAGCTCCTGGCAGCATACTCCGTGGTGAGGCATTTCCAGCCGACCGTGGAGGCTAAGGAATTCCACATCCTGACGGACCACAAATCCCTCACCTTCGCCTTACACTCGAGGTCCCGCCGCCAATCCCCTCGCGAGGAGCGCCACCTGGACTTCATTTCCCAGTTCACGACGGACATCCGCCACATTCGGGGCTCGGACAATGAGGCCGCCGATGCTCTGTCGAGGGTGACCATATCTGCTGCGACTCTCGCCGACGACGCAGTGGTTACCATCTAGTAAGCAGAGAGCAACGCCAGGACACGTCCTTGACTCCACTCCTAGAGGGCCAGACTTCCCTCTACCTTGAGAGAGTCAAAATCCCGAACTCCTGCGACGACCTTCTCTGCGATTTCTCTCTCGGCTACCCTCGCCCATACATCCCGCCTTCCCTCCGCCGGCGATTCTTCGATGCCTACCACCAGCATCGCGGCATCCGGGCCACCCAACACCTCATCCGCAGCATGGTCGTCTGGCCCGCCATCAACAAGGACGTTCGGCAGTGGTGTCGTTCCTGTATCGAATGCCAAAGAAACAAGAACCACAGGCACACCAAATCCCCCCTCCAGACCTTTCCTATTCCAGACAGTAGGTTCCAACACGTCCACATAGATATAGTGGGACCCCTGCCCATGGACGACGGCTACAGCTACATCCTGACGGTGATCGACCGCTTCACCAGATGGCCCGAGGCTACGCCCATCCGCGACATCACCGCAGCGACAGTCGCCAAGACCTTCTTCAATACCTGGATCTCCCGCTTCGGGACCCCGGAAACCGTCACTACAGACCGCGTCGCCCAGTTCGAGTCCGAACTTTGGCGCCACCTAATGATCCTGCTCGGGTCCAAAAGAATCAGGACGACTGCCTACCACCCCTGCGCCAACGGCATGGTCGAGCGACTCCACCGGCATATGAAGCAGGCCCTAACATCATCCTCCCCTAACAGGAGATGGGTCGACCAACTACCTCATGTCCTCCTCAACATCCGGACGTCGTTCAAAGAGGACCTGCAGTGCACCAGCGCAGAAATGGTCTACGGGACAACGCTCGCCCTCCCTGCAGATTTCCTTGTCACAGCCAGCAACTTCGAACCCGGGACCTTCGGCAAACAACTCTGCGAATGAATGGCCCAGGTACGCAATCGACCGACGAGACCCACCCGACAGCAGTACATATACATGCCTCCAGGACTCCAGGATTGCTCTCACGTCTTCGTGAGCAAACATCCCAGACCTCCTCTCTGTCCTCCGTACGAGGGTCCATTCCCGGTCATCCGAAGAGGCGACAAGACGATCACCATCCGCCGCCCAAAGGGAGAAGACACCGTGACCATCGACCGCGCCAAACCCGCACACCTGCAGCAGCCCTTCAGGATCGCCAAAGTCCGTTTCGCGACCGCGAAACTAGAAGGGGAGTGCTGTAGCGGTCCGTGATTGCCCATCAATCTGGAACCGCACCTGACCTGTGATTGGCCGACCCCTGCTTCGGGACCCCCTAATCGGCCGAGCTAACATCGCCGGTCAGGTACTTAAGCCGCCGGACCTGAGGTGGAATCAAGGGCTTACCTGGACCTCTAGGTGCCAAGGTTTTTTGTTGTGCTTTCGTGGGAGGCTAAAGAGAGCGATTTGACACCCCCACGGCAAGCTCGACGATCTGGCCCTTGTGCTGATAGCTTTGGGTGTTATCGTGCACTACCTTGCTTTGAGGCTAGTGATTTTAATTGTAAGCCCAGGGTGCTTGCAATTAAAATCACGAAGCACTATCAAATCAGCTCTTTTACTGCGAGGTGTCGGCCGGACATATAAGGGCTCTGGCCCGTTCGGCAGGGTCCCGACCCCGACCGACCCTAACACACAAAGAGAGCTGATTTGCCAGTGTGCCTTCCTTTTTTGAGACCCATCTCCACCCTTTCATCGTCCTGTTATTAGCCTTGGCTAGACTCCCTACCTCCCATCATCATCACCCTTACGCGATGCCACCATGGGTCACGTAATCAAATTATCATACTCTGGAGAGCCCATCTCCTGTGAGGTGGCTCTCCAGAAAATCTTCTCAATCACAGAAGTTGCTGTCACGCACTGCTTCAAAGTGCATAATGGCTACAAAGTTGTTGTTGCCAAGCAAGAACAGCTGACCCCTTTCCTTTCGACTACTGGCCAGAGAAAACTCGCTGATCATGGTTTTAAACCTCTCCCCTCCCCGGAAACGAAGGCTAAATGCACGGTCGTGGCTAAAAAGATCGACAAGACAATCCTGCCATGATCGTGCCAAGCCATCCAGGAGGATGTCACTACCATGAACGATGTCACTGTGGTGAATGTTTACAAACCACCAGAGTCGCGAATACTTAAGATTCGCTGCTCAGCCCCCGAGGAAGCACAGAAGCTTCTCTCCCGTGGGATCGTGCTGTTTAACACATCCGTCCCCACCTACAATGTAGAAACCGAGTGCTTTGTTCAGGTCGATCAGTGCCTGAAATGTTACCGATACAATCACCTGAAACACACCTGCACACACGAGCAGCGTTGCAGCCGCTGTGGTGACCCAGGTCACTTCTTTTCCACCTGCAGCAAGGACATCAAATGCTGCAATTGTGGGGGGCAGCACGTCGCTGTCAGCGGGTCTTGCCCTACACGAAAAGAAATAATCAAGACTAAAAGACAAACACTCAAACAAAACAAAAACACAACATACGCAACAGTCACCCAACCCTTACAAACAAGCACACCTACCACAAGACAACCAAACACGATTCCCTCAGGAACCACTCTGCCGCCTGCACACTTCCCCCAAACAAACACCTTCACACCAAACAACAACCCAAAAATACAAGCAATACTACACGTAGCTTTAATAGCTGCCAAATACAACGCCAAGAAATTCGCAAACATAGTCCCTATCATGCTTCAAAGAAACGGTTTCCCCAGCATTGTGATTCCTGAGGAAATCTTCGAAGACCAAAACCTGTACATACATACATTTCACACACAAACACTCACACCGAGGTCAGAGAGGCAACCATGACATCCACACAGCCCTCTACCTCTCACTCACACGGACTCCCACAGCCACTACCACAACGAATACATAAAGAAACTGCACAAAAGAAAACTACACCAGATACTTCTGACAACAAACGCAAACATACTTCACCACCAGACATGCACACCAAAAAAGACAAAAAAGACCCTGAGCTCTCGGACCCCGAGGCTCGTCACGTTCACGACGATACCATCTTGTCGGATTCCGACAGTAGCGAGAGCCTCGAGATCGATGTCGGTCTCGAGGAAGGCCTCGGTGCCTCCTCGCTGACTGCTCCCCTCGAGGGAGCAGGTCCTGTTCTCCCTGTCAGGGGAACTTTCGGGAGACGAGGAAGTATCGGGAATTGGTCCGCCGATACCCGAGAATTCCGAGTCTCCCAGTCTCAAGAATCCCTTCCTGACCTTGACGAGCCCTCGACGGGGGCTCGCTCCCGTCGTTACCGAGAGCAACAAACGCCACACAAGGTGAGACTACAACACCCGGACTCACCATGAGTGGCGTGCTGACAATCGTGCAAGCGAATGTAAGATCATTTTTCAATATACGTAACATTTTTTACGATTTCCTCGATCGGGAATGTCCTGACGTGGTTCTTTTAAATTCCACCTCTATCACTAACTCCTATGCTATCAAACACTTCGGCTCCACGTCAAGACAGTCACGAAACGGCTGGTTCGTAGGGTCCTGCATCCTCGTCAAATCCACCCTTTATTTCGAATTCATTTCACCCCCATTCATCCATCCAGACTTCTTGGCTGTAAAGCTATTCACCCAGCAGGGCCCTATGATGATTGCCACGGCCTATATCAGACCAAATTCAAACTTGCCACTTTCAGATTTCAATAAATTATTCAGCTATAATAATCTTCCAGTCTTCTTCGCCGGGGATGTCAACGCATCACACATATCACTACACCACACAACCACGAATGCACACGGTAGACAGCTCTTGTCTATTTTCAACACAAAAAGACTACATTACATAGGACCCGACTTCCACACCACAATCACGGCTAGGGGAAAAGGCAGACCTGATCTCGTGTTCGGGAACAGGGCCGCCCTCCCCTACCACACACACACCTACAACCAGGTCCGAACATCGGTTCTGACCACATACCCGTGATCATAAAACTTTCCACCTCACCTATACATAACAAACAAACGCCATCCTTCCGGTATAAGAAAGCAGACTGGAACGATTTTAAATCTTATCTTTCAGATCAAAATTTCGACTTTAAACTTGACAGAGAAAATGTTCTCGAAATAGATAGGCACTGGCATCATCTCTTTGCTTGGATTTCAGCAGCAATGTTCCGGTCCATCCCACGAGAGCGTTACAAAATACGTAAATCATTCCATCCAAGCGAGAGAACCAAGCGTCTCCTGACCTGCTACAGGAATCGTTTTCTCCAAAATATTCAGAATTTACACCGAGTTCGGTGGGACCTCACTATCCTCAGAAACCATGTCATAGATAGTTTTGATAATGACCGCAAAATTCATTGGCAAAATTTGATTAAACAAACAGAATCGATGCGAGTTCGCAATCCACGGGAATTTTGGCAAAAGATTAAACAGTTAAAAGGCAGTAACTTCCCTCCCTTCAGTCACCTCCTCAAGGACAACACTCAAGTTTCAGATCCCGTGGATGTTATCAAAATTTTTCGTGATCACTGGCAAACTGTATTCTATCCTCATGAACCACACCCCCTTTTTAATGAACATTTTCAATCCATCAACACCTGGAGCCAAGAACACAGGATAGAAACAAAGCCAGAGCCAATTATCCACATGGATAGGCTGGACGACACATGCGAACTCCGTGCTCCCATCTTGCTGGAGGAGATTAAACAAATAATAAAGAGGTTTCCTCGTAAGGCTCCGGGTTCCTCTCGGATCGGGCGTGACGCACTCCTTCATCTTCCTGACAACGTTTTATGAGCTATGACGCACCTGTACAATACCTCACTTGCTTCTGGCTACTTTCCAGCTCCCTTTAAGACTGCTATCGTGGCCCTCATACCTAAGCTAAACAAAGACCTCACTGACCCCAAGAATTACCGCCCAATTAGTTTACTAGAGACACTAGGCAAAATTTTTGAAAGAGTCATTAATTCCCGACTAAGGCGGTATCTCGACGACCATGACCTACTTTCTTCCAAACAATTTGGCTTTCGCTCTCACCGCTCGACTACTGACGCACTGAACCTACTGACTAACTACTGTCTTAACAACAAAGACAGACGACTTAAGACGGTCCTCGTGACCAAAGACGTGGAGCCAGCCTTCGACACGGTCTGGCATGCTGGCTTGAAGTACAAAATCTGCACTAAATTCAATTTTCCTTCGTGCACCAAGAAGCTGCTTTGCAGCTTCTTGGATTACCGTAAATTAAAGCTTAAATTTAAAGGCAAAGTTTCCTCTACAATCAATATGCATGCAGGTGTACCTCAAGGCAGCATAATCAGCCCAACACTATACATATTATACACTAATGACCTCCCCGACCCCACCTTCCCTGATTCACTAATGTTACTTTACGCTCAGTTCAGTTAGATTTGCGAAGCCATGCTTCGCCCGGGCCTTTTCTCTGGGGTGGCCCGGCCTGTGTTAGCTATTTCTAGTTAACTCAGATGTTTTCTTTGAACTGCATGCTTACCGCGGTGGCTGGATTGCAAGCAAGCGATCCAGTTGCTATGGTGAAAGCATGTTGCACACCCTTTTTACCAGCGCGGCGGCTGTGGTGGGTGGTCCCTGCCTCAGAAATTGTGTGTGTACACAATTCTGCAAGTAATGTAACAGGGTGGCGTTAGGCTCGCCGCAGTGTTTACATAACCTCCCAGACTCACTGTCAATAATTTGCCAAGCGCATTGGTAACCTAGTCTTAGTCTGAATAGTATGACTTCGGTACCTCTTTTTGTATTTGGAGGAAGGGCCAGTGGCATCTGAGTACCACTTGGCAGCGAGCGATTTTGTGATGTTTTCTCTATGTGCTCCCCGGAGGACTGCACACGCTGCAGCTTTGGTACCTTGGCTCAGTCCCCTTCGGCTGGGTTTAACGATCATGGAGGATGGGGGCATACCCCTGCCCTTTTCGGCTAGTTTATCAGCAAGCTCGTTCCCTTGTATGCCTATGTGGCTTGGGACCCAGTTTATGATGATTCTTCTACCTTGACTAAGGATTCTTTGGGCTATGTATAGTACTGTTGTCAAGAGGTAGATGTTATCTGGGGGCATGCTATGCTGTAAGCTGTCAATAGTTGCTCTTGAATCTGTATGAATGACAACGTGCCCTCCCCTCAGGGACGCGTGTGTCAATGCTTCCATGATCGCAACCGTTTCAGCCTGAAGCGTTGAGGCATTGTCAGTGACCCTAATGGATGCTGTGGTATCCTTTGTTGCAAAGCCGGCGCCTGCAGTATGGTTTATTGGATCCAGGGATCCGTCCGTGTAGTAAGCTATACTACCCGGCGGAGTTATTTGATCAATGACCCTTTGTGCTTGTGCCTTTAGGCTAGGCATGGAATATTGATTTTTTCTCATTGTGAGATTTAGAATTGAGAATTCGATCATTTCGTTTGCCAGGAATTGTCTGCAAACAACTGATAATCTTGTTGTAGGCGTCTGAGAACTCTTTGTCTTAGATAGGAGTTTGTGGGTGCCTGCAGGACCTTGGAAAGGAACTGTGCTGCCATTAGATCTATTCTAGTGTCCATGGACGGTAAATCAGCTTCCATGAGGAGGTTGATGACCTTTGTCCACTTAGGTGCTCCTAGAATTATCCTGGCTGCTTCGTTTTGTATTGTTTCCAGTTTTTCTTTTAATGTTGTGCTGGAAGCAATGAGGGCGACAGATGCATAGTCAATAATAGGACGGACAGCATGTACATAGAATGATCTTAGTACTTTGTGTCCTGCTCCTATGTGTCTCCCTGCCATGACTTTCATGACTGACAGTCTTTCCTTGGTTCTGTCAAGCAGGTATTGGATCTCC
Source organism: Penaeus vannamei (assembly GCF_042767895.1). Taxonomy (NCBI): domain Eukaryota; kingdom Metazoa; phylum Arthropoda; class Malacostraca; order Decapoda; family Penaeidae; genus Penaeus; species Penaeus vannamei. The sequence continues at coordinate 20,024,260 of NC_091578.1, read as the reverse complement.
TTTTTGAAAGTGAGTGTGTGTCCTATCCATACACCAAGGTATAGATAATCCTTCACCCATTCCAGATCCATACCCTGTATGGTGAGTTTTTTTTTTCTGACATTGGTTCTCAGTGCCATTGCTTTGGATTTTGCTGCTGATATTTTTAGACCCGTCCTACAACACTCTTCAGACACGAGGTTCAGACAACGCTGAGCTCTAGTAAGGCAGTGGTTGCCAGAGGCTATAATTGCCAAGTCATCTGCATAAGAGATGATCTTGCATTCCTCTGGCAGGTGAATGTCGAGTATGTTGGACATGAGGGTATTAAACAGGGCTGGACTAAGAACCCCTCCCTGAGGAGTTCCATTTTCAAGTGGCATGTGCTGTGAGAGGTGGCCTTGAAATCTGACATTTGCTGATCTATTTTTAAAATAGTCAGCTATCCAGGCCAAGAGTCTGCCTTTGACTCCTTTGTGGATTAGGGTCTCTTGAATGGCAAGTGGACTTGCCAACTCAAAAGCCTTTTCCAGGTCAAGGAAGACAACCACGGCGGGCGAGGTGCAGATTGTGCTTAAGAGTGTGGAAATGCTATGAGCAGTGCTCTTACCCCTTGTGAACCCGTGCAGGTGTTCATGGGGGGGACCCGTTTTCCATCGGAGCCTGTTGAGTACCATCTTCTCAGCTGTTTTACCCAGGCAGCTGAGAAGAGAGATGGGGCGGTACTTGCCAGGCTCCTTTGGCTTTGGGATGGGAACTATTGTGGCTTGTTTCCAGCTCTGGGGCACCGTGGCTGTTTGCCAGGATTTGTTGATAACCTGCAAGAATGCAAGTTCTCCTGCAAGGCCTAGATGCTAAATGATGGGGTGAGAGATCCCATCAGATCCTGGTGCTGACCCAGAACTGGATTTGTATGATTTTCTTAGTTCCCTAAGAGAGAACAAGGCATCTGTTTCATCAGCTTCGAGTGCCTTGTCTCTTATGAGAGCAAGTCTTTCTGGATTCAAGTTTTGTTGTTTTTCTCTCATCATTGGAGGCAGATTGTTGGTGCTGGTTCTGGCAGAGAACTCAAGCACCAATCTGTTAGCCTCTGATTGTGGGTCGTGATGAGTGCATTTCGGGGCTTGGCGGCTTGTTGCTTGCCTGACCCGCTTCCACAACTCTGTAAGGCTGGTCTGGTACCCAAAAGACTGGCACCATTCCAGCCATTTTTCCTGCCTTACTCTGTTGGCAGTTTCCTTGGCATCCACAACATCTTCCCTCAACAGGGCCAGATTGTCGGGAGATCTTTGCCGTCGGAAGTTTTTTCTACACATATTAACCCTGTGGTTGACCTCTTTGATCTCGTCATTATAGTACCAGGCGTCTTTGTGAGTTCTGGACCATGGGCGAGTTTTGGGGATGGTTTGTGAGGCTGCCTGGTTTATGGCCTGGATTAGCCTTGCCTCTAGCACATCCACATTTTCATTATTGTTATTGGGTACGTTGTCTTTCAGACATCGAGCCAAGCCTTCTTGGAAGGCAAACCAGTTGGCCTTGTCAGTTTTCCATTTAGGAATGTGATGTGGTCTTTGGGCTGGACCTGCATCCATTAGTGTGGTGACTATGCCGTAGTGATCACTAGTAACCGTATCGTCGACATACCACCGAATTCTCTCCACCATTGTTGCAGTGGCAAAGGTGAGGTCTAGGACCCCTCCCTTCACATGCGTTGGTTCTTTGGTGTTGAGAAGAGCAATCTCAGGGAATGTCTCAAGCAGTTCTGCTATGTGAATGCCTGCCGCGTTCGGCCTTTTGCGGGGATTCAGCATGGCCATGTGTGCATTGAAGTCTCCCCCTATGATCACTCGGTCTTGTGCTGCAGTAGCACAGACCTGGTTTAGATCTAAGCTCTCACACATAGTGGTTTGCTATAAATATTGTATATTTTTATAGAGCCCCCAGGTAGCTGAATCTCAACAGTAAGAGATTCAACACCATCTCCACAGTGCGGCGGATTGGCTATTAAGGAGCAAAGGATAGCTTCTTTTACCAGGGTCATCAGGCCTCTAGCACTATCCAGGTTTGGAGTGGTGAAGGCATGATATCCTGAGAAACACACGGATCCCATTGTTAGTGTCTCCTGGAGCATGACGACGTCAATGCTCCTTGCTCGCACAATGGACTGAAGATGGCTTTTATAGCTACAGATATTCCACTGCAGTATGCTTAGATTGTGTGCCATGATGGTTACTCAGTGTCACTTGCTTCATCTTCCGATGCCCCAGTGCTGGTGGCATCAAATAAATACAGATCCTCGTTGATTGAGGATTGTACAACTTCCTCTAAGTCAGACACTCCGGTTAAGGCCTTACTGAGGGGTGTAGGGCCTAGGTTGGAAGTGTCACCTCGGGTCGGAGGACGAGACTTTGGCTGTACAGACTCGGCCTGCTGCACAGTTTCAGCCTGTCCTGACAGACTAGCTGGGGGTTTATGTGATGTTTCTTTTGAAGCTAGCCTGCCATCCGAGGATTTAGGGAGGGGAGCGCTGCTCGTTATCGGTTTGGAGGCTTCTAGCTTCCTTCCCTTCAGAGCTGCCACAGTTTGGGTCATAGCCGTCATGGCGACCTGCACTGCTTTCTCCGCCTCCTCACTGGTTCTCCCCAAGGCTGTTGCTACTGTAGAAACTACAGCACTCAACAGGAGAGTCATATCTTTTGTCGCCAAAGAAAAGATTATCATCTACTAGGGGGACCATTGCTGTGGACTTTGAACCTTTTTCCCTTTGGTTCTTTTTTGTTGTTTTGCCACTAGCAAGCTTGGGGAATTCCTCTCTGTTAGAGGTATCCAATTTTCTCTGTGGTGGCGACTCCTTCCTCTTATGAGGTCGGGGAGTCTTCTTTTTTATTTTGTTTTTTGTTTTGGCCCCATAGGTGCCTGGGGGCGCAGGGACAAAGTCAGGACGCTTTTTGGCTAGCTCTTGCTTTTTTATCACTGCCTGTTTCCTGTCAGAGCAAGCCAGGCTCCAGGCATGATGCTTTTTGGCACAGTTTGGACACTTGGCTGTTGTGTCCTGGCCATCTTTGTGTCCCTTTCCAAATTCCTTTCGTTGCCTCCTTTCCCCCACATTTTGGGTTTTGGGCCCTTTCAAATTTTGGGCCCGGTGATGCCCAAATTTTTTGGGACGTGAAACACCTCAAAGGGGTCTGGCCCTATGTCCTGAGCTTGATGAGCCCCAGTTACCCAGATCAAGGGTGGTGATTGGGGCTCCCTTGAGGGTAACCAAAGGGCTTTCCTGGTTGGAGCTTCCCTTTGGTCATGCGGGAAGCCCCCCCACTTGTGGGGGAGACGTGATCCCCCCACGTCCCAAAAACCCCGTGGAAAAACCCAAATAGGGACCATCTTGGACTTTTTCTCTTGGGGGGTCGGGGGTGAGATACACACCTTCCTCCCATCTTTTAGCACCTTGATTTCCTGCAGGAAGTTCATGGTGGCTTTGTCTTTGGGGGAATGATCCCTGCCCTTTATCTCTGGGGAAAATTTGGATTGATAATCTCACATTTCTTTCCTTCTTTTCCCAAAGCCTTTCAAGCTGGTATGCATTGTCAAGTCTTCAGTTTTTTTTGACCAAACCGCGTTAGTCGACGGGGGGTTTGCCTCTTCTTCCCGAGTCAGTTTCCCCCCTTCGTCGCTTCCCCCTCCCCCTTTTCAAAGGGGGTTTTAAAGGGCCCTTTTGGGAAATGGGGCAGCTGTTTTGGCTGGTACAGCTGGAGCCCCTTTTTGACTGAGGGAGTTCTGAGGGGAGTTTAGGCTTCCCTCAGTCTGGTGTGCATGGACAGACTTTTTGGTTGGTGTTTCTGTCTTGTCCCTTTCTCGGGTTCCCGCCCGGCCGGACAAAGTTCGGGCCCGCTTTTTGGGGTTTTTTTCGCCCCCCCGCAGCCTTGAAAAGGGTGGGGAAATGCCATTTGATTCATTTTGTGGTGGTCATTTGAAGTTGGGAAAAAGATTGGTCCCCCTTTTGGGGGGGATCTTTTACCTCCTCTCTGGGGGAGGTCTGGGAAAGGGCCCCACAAAAACTCTGATCCCCACACTCGACCCTTCAGCACCCCCAGGACAGGAGATCCCCCTGGGTGGGCTGAACTCGGAGTTTTTGGGGGGGGTAAACGCTTCTGCACCCCAATCCCGCTACAAGGGATTTGTGATCATCCCGCAGCCCAGGCGAATGTTTGGAAAAACAACGTTTCCCCCAGGCCCCGGCTGCACCAGGAAGTCAGAAAAAAGGGGAAAAGTTAGACACCGAAAAGTCCCCCCTTGGTGCGTGGCCCCAAACTTGTAAAGGGAAAATTCCCGAAACCCCGGGTTTTTAACCTCGCTCTCCCAAAGGGGGCGGGAGTGGGGCACACACAAGAAAAAGGCCCGGCCCAAATTTCGCGGCGAACCCCGAAAAAATTTGGGAACTCTCTTTGTAGTTTTTTTCAAAAATATCGAAATCAAACTCAAAATCTGGGGGCTTTAACTCTGGAGGATCACGCCAAGTGAGTGACAATAATGCCTGCCAATTGGGTGATCTCTCTCTGCCCCCACAGGGGGAAAGGGGCCCGTGTACTTTACGCTGACGACTGCACGCCTTGCTTTTTGAAAACCCATTCGCTCGCTGGGGTCGTCCGACGAATCAACGACAGCTTGACATCTCTCGATGGGGGCCAAATGGCTTTTCAAAACTAACTCGACAAAAACAAAAGTCCTCTTTATAAACCCCCAAAACCTTCCCCCTTGACCCAATATACCTAAACTTTTTCGCCCAGACTACAAGCACCATTTCAAATAACACACTCTTGCCCCCGTCCTCGGTGTCATTTTTAACCATGTTTAGATTTCATTATCATACCTCTTCAAAAGCCGCATTGGCTAAAAAGACCTTAACAACTTTATCGATTCAGATGCGCTGCCTCCCCAGAAGCGCACCTCCCTCGGCACTCATCACCCACTCCTCCGTCCCACCACTCACACTTATACTCGCCGCACAAACGAACTTTACGAAAGTTTCAAAATCTTCCCTGAACAAACCTTCGCTGGGTCTGGCGTGGCGTGGGGCGCTTTGTTAACAGCCCCCGATTACACGAGAGGGCGGCGGTGCCCCCCGCGAACCTCGTGTGGCGATGGATGATTTGTAAACAGCTCGACAAACCCCGTAAAATGGTGCCTCGACTGGATAAAAAGCGCTCCAGCGCCTTCACCCAGGGACGGGGGAAAGCGGGATAGGCCGTGATCTCTTTTCTCTGGTTGGTGTGAGGAGTTTGGGAGCCAGTTTTTAAAGCTTGGCAGCCCTTCTTTTCCTTTTGCACTCTCTCACTTCCTTCTATCTTTCTCGCTCTCCCCTCTCATGTTTTATTTTTTTTAATTTTTATTGTTGTTAGTAATTTAACCACTGATGGTTTTAACCCCCCCGAAAAATTTCCCAGCCACGCTGGGGTGGGGGAACCCCCAAAGGCCCCCCAAATCCCGATGTGACGGGCCCCGGATGTCCTTGCTGGGCTCTTTCTCCTGTTCTGTGTTTGTTTTTTTTTTAATTTTTTTTAATGTTCATTTTTCGTTCCTTTCATTTTTTTACTCTTTTAAATTATTTTTTTTTTAATGCTTTGTTGTTTCTTTTACAGTTTTAACTTGTTTGTGTTTTAGGTTCTTTTTAAGTTAAGTTTTTTTAAATTTTTTTTTTTGTGTTTTTTAAAAACTTTTAAGTTTAAATTGTTCTCGTTCTCCAACGGAACTTTTAACCCCCCCCAATAAACAACTACCCTCCGGTAAGGCCCCATCCCCCCTTTTAATTAACTTCCCCCTTTAACCCCCTTTTCCCCGTGTGACGGCATCAGACCTCATCTCCCCCCTCATTTCCCCCACACGCCAAAACATCCTAATCCTTTTCCCTCATCTCACTGGGTTCCCCGGGTTCCCGACATTGGGGATCCCGCTCGTACCCCAAAACCATGACCGCGGGTCCCCTTTTTCGTAAAGGAAATGCCAACGCGCGGAAAAAGGGGGGGGTGCCAGGCCAGTGATGATAATCCACCCCTGAGTGACCGCCCCACCATCTCCCCGGGAAATCCCCCCGCCACAAGAGAAATCTCTGATCGACGCAGGCGGGGGGGATAGACTCGTTGCGGTCCCTCCGCTTTCATCCTCCTCCCATCCTCGCAGTCTCGAGGTTAGCCGAGGGCACCACCGTTGCCATGGGCGATAAGTCCGTGCACGGTGGAGCCGCAGATGGCGCCTGGCAGGCTGCCCCCCACCCCCTCCTCCCCCGTTGGGCCCAGCGCAACCCGCCGGGCCCCGGGCCCGGCCACCCTTGGGGGCCGGAACTGGCCCCCGGGTTCCCGCCAAACGGGGGGAAAACATGCCATGGGGCGGCGACCGATGGCGCGGGGGCCCCCCCTTTTCCGACTCCAGTCATCTATCTCCCTCTATTACCCCCACGCTGGGTTTAAAACCCCCTCTTTCTCTCTCACTAAATCATCCCTTTTTTCCCCCCCTTATCCTTCCCCCTTTTTCCCCCCTTCCTTCCCCCCCTTCTCTCTCGATTTCGATTCGATTCTTTGGGAAAAATCATTCGCCACACGACTGCTGACCTGACATTACTTGTGTTTCCCAAAAACAATAAAATCCCGTTTGGTTTCTTAACCTCTACAATACGCTAGATTTTGCCGTTTTTGACGTTTAGGGTTTTATTTCTTCTGTCCTTTATTTCTTTTAAATGGACTAAATGATAAATTTTCATCATTATTATCAGTACTGTCATAATTTTTTTGATTATTATCATTTTAGTCATTATCATTATTTTCATTATTATAAATTATAATAAAATTTTTATCCCATTATTATTGTATTTTTTTCATTATAACTATCTATATAAAGATAAAATTAATTATTTCCCATTTTAAAATAATTATCAAGATTATCATTATAATTATGACTTTATCATAATTATCATCATTATTGTCAATAATAAAGGAATACCATGGGAAAACATCATAATTACTTGAATTAAAGTTAAAATCCTCATAATTACCTTTAAAAAACGAAAAGGGATTTTTTTTGACGTTTCTCTCAAAAGGGTGCAATACCCAGATTTTGCCTTTTTTGACGTTTAGGATTTTATTCTTCTGGCCTTTATTTCATTATAAATGGACTGAATGATAATTAATTTTCATCATTATTATATTCCCGTCATCATTTTTTTGATTATTATCATTAAGTCATTATTAAAAATGATAATTATGATGATAATGACAATAATAATGACAATAACAATGATAATAATTTATAAACCATAATTATTAGGATAATCTTTATAATTACTGCAATAATTT
>NC_091578.1:19998997-20016438 GCF_042767895.1 Penaeus vannamei | reverse complement strand
ATTGCTATTTTTACAGTAATTATCAAGATTATCATTATAATTATGACTTTATCATTATCATTATTATTGTCATTATCATTGTCTTTATCATAATAATTATCTTCATTATTGTCAATAATAAAGGAATCATCAGGGAAATCATCATAATTACCTGAATTAATGTTAAAATCCTCATTATTACCATTAAAAAGTGAAAAGTTTTTTTTACGACGTTTTTTTGAAAAGGCTGTAATACGCTAGATTTTGCCGTTTTTTCGACGTTTCGGGTTTTATTTCTTCTGGCCTTTATTTCATTATAAATGGACAGAATGATAATTCTGTCCATTTATAATTTGTTATTATCATCACTGTCATCATTTTTATGATTATTGTCATTATAGTCATTATCATCATGATTATCATTATTATTATCATCATTATTGCATTTATAATAATTATTATTCTAATTATTATTTCTATTATTATCATTATAACTCTTTATATAATGGTAATAGCAATAATGATGATCTTAGAAATAATAATGACAATAATAATAATTATAATGACAATGGTAATGATGTTATTATTATTTCTGTTGCCATTATTAGTATGGAAATTATTGGAATAGAGTTGATTATTGCTATTTTTGCAATAATTATCAAGATTATCATTATAATTATGACTTTATCATTATTATCATTGTCATTATCATTGTCATTGTCATCATAATTATCATCATTATTGTCATTAATAAAGGAATCAGCATGGAAATCATCATAATTACCTGAATTAATGTTTAAATCCTCCTAATTACCACTAAAAAGCGAGAAGGTTTTTTGACGTTTTCTCAAAAGGCTGTAATACGCTACATTTTGCCGTTTTTTCGACTTTTGGGATTTTATTACTTCTGGCCTTTATTTTATTATAAATGGACTGAATGATAATTTTTATCATTATCATTACTGTCATCATTTTTATGATTATTATAATCATAGTCATAATCATCATGATTATCATTATTATTATCATCATTATTGCAGTTATTATAAATGACTGATGACGTTGCCATTCTATCTGAATCTTTGGAATCCCTAGTGGCGGCTCTCGATGCATTTAGCAATGAAGCGAAGCCCTTAGGTCTAGAGGTCTCCTGGACCAAGACCAAGGTCCAGGAATTTGGGGACTTGTTAGGAGAACCTGTTCATTCGGTACGTGCTTGCGGCAAGGACATTGAAGTCACAGAGAGCTTTACATACCTTGGTAGTGTAATTCATAACTCTGGGCTGTCAGACCATGAAGTCAGCAGACGGATTGGCCTGGCAGCAGGGGTCATGAACTCTCTCAACAACAGTATTTGGAGATGTCGGTACTTGTGCAGAAGGACCAAGCTACGGGTTTTCAAGACCCTGATAATACCCGTTTTGCTATACGGTAGCGAAACCTGGACATTGTCCTGTGCCTTGAAGGCTCGTCTTGAAGCCTTTTGTAATAGGTCCTTGCGCCAGATCATGGGGTACTGTTGGCGGGACCATGTGTCCAACCAACGGTTGCACCGTGAGACTGACACAGGACCTGTTATCTGCACAATCCGTGATCGCCAACTCAGGCTATATGGCCACCTGGCTCGCTTTCCTCAGGATGATCCTGCCCATCAGGTCGTCTCTGTTCGAGACAACCTTGGGTGGAGGAGGCCTGTGGGACGACCGAGGAAATCATGGCTTGGGCAGATCGATCAAACCTGCCGTGAAGAAATAGAGATGAGCCGAGTCCCTGCCTGGCGTCTAGCCATGAGGGATCCTCGTAGGTGGAAGCGAAGGGTGGATGCGGCTATGCGCCCCCGTCGGCGTCAGCCCCTTTGATGATGATGATTATTATTGCAGTTGTAAAAATTATGCTAATCATTATTGCTATTCTTATCATTATAACTATTTATATAATGACAATAGCAATAATGATGATATTAGAAATAATAATGACAATAATAATAATTATAATGACAATGATAATGATGTTATTATTTCTATTGCCATTATTAGTATGGAAATTATTGGAATAGAGTTAATTATTGCTATAATTGCAGCAATTATGAAGATTATCATTATAATTATGACTTTATCATTAGTATCATTATTATTGTCATTATCATTGTCATTATCATCATAATTATCATCATTATTGTCAATAATAAAGGAATCATCATGGAAATCATCATAATTACCTGAATTAATGTTAAAATCCTAATAATTACCATTAAAAAGCGAAAAGGTTTTTTTTCGACGTTTCTATCAAAAGGATGTAATACACTAGATTTTGCCGTTTTATCGACTTTTGGGATTTTATTACTTCTGGCCTTTATTGCATTATAAATGGACTAAATGATAATTATTATCATCATTATTGTCATCACTGTCATCATTTTTATGATTATTGTCATTATAGTCATTATCATCATGATTATCATTATTATAATCATCATTATTGCAGTTATAATAATTATTATGCTAATTATTTTTGCTATTTTTATCATTATAACTCTTTATATAATGATAATAGCAATAATGATGATCTTAGAAATACTAATGACAATAATAATAATTATAATGACAATGATAATGATGTTTTTATTAATTCTATTGCCATTATTAGTATGGAAATTATTGGAATAGAGTTAATTATTGCTATTATTGCAGTAATTATCAAGATTATCATTGTCATTATCATCATAATTATCATCATTATTGTCAATAATAAAGGAATCATCATGTAAATCATCATAATTACCTGAATTAATGTTAAAATCCCCATAATTACCATTAAAAAGCGAACAGGTTTTTTTTCGACGTTTCTCTCAAAAAGCTGTAATACGCAAGATTTTGCCGTTTTTTTCGACTTGTGGGATTTTATTACTTCTGGCCTTTATTTCATTATAAATGGACTGAATGATAATTATTATCATCGTTATTATCATTACTGTCATCATTTTTATGATTATTATTATTATAGTCATTATCATCATTATTAACATTATTATTATCATTATTGTAGTTATAATAATTATTATGCTAATTATTATTGCTATTTTTATCATTATAATTATTTATATAATTATAAGAGCAACAATGATGATCTTAAAAAGAATAATGACAATAATAATAATTAAAATTACAATGATAATGTTGTTATTATTATTTCTATTGCCATTATTTGCATGGAAATTATTGGAAGAGGGGTAATTATTGCAGTAATTATCATTATCGTTATTATTATGACTTTATGATTATTATCATTATTATTGTCATTATCATTGTCATTATCATCATAATTATCATCATTATTGGCAATAATAAAGGAATCATCATGGAAATCATCATAATTACCTGAGTTTATGTTAAAATCCTCATAATTACAATTAAAAAGTGAAAAGGTTTTTTTACGACGTTTCTTTCAAAAGGCTGTAATACGCTAGATTTTGCCGTTTTTTCAGCTTATGGGATTCTAATACTTCTGGCCTTAATTTCATTATAAATGGACTGAATTATAATTTTTATCATCATTATTATCATTACTGTCATCATTTTTATGATTGTTATCATTATAGTCATTATCATCATGATTACCATTATTATTATCATCATTATTGCAGTTATAATAATTATTATGCTAATTATTATTGCTATTTTTATCATTATAACTATCTATATAATGATAATAGCAATAATGATGATCTTAGAAATAATAATGACAATAATAATAATTATAATGCCTGATAATGATATTATTATTTCTACTGCCATTATTAGTGTGGGAATTATTGGAATAGAGTTAATTATTGCTATTATTGTAGTAATTATCAAGATTATCATTATAATTATGACTTTATCACTAAAATTATTATTGTCATTATCATTGTCATTATCATCATAATTATCATCATTATTATCAATAATAAAGGAATCATCATGGAAATCATCATAATTACCTGAATTAATAATTAAATCCTCATAATTACCATTAAAAAGCGAAAATGTTTTTTTTCGACGTTTCTCTCAAAAGGCTGTAATACGCTAGATTTTGCCGTTTTTTTTTTTTTTTTACTTTTGGTTTTTTATTACTTCTGGCCTTTATTTCATTATAAATGGACTGAATGATAATTGTTATCATCATTATTATCATTACTGTCATCATTTTTATGATTATTATCATTATAGTTATTATCATCATGATTATCATTATTATTATCATCATTATTGCAGTTATAATAATTATTATGCTAATCATTATTGCTATTTTTATCAGTATAACTATCTATATAATGATCTTAGAAATAATAATGACAATAATAATATTTATAATGGCAATGATAATGATGTTATTATTTTTTCTATTGCCCTTATTAGTATGGAAATTATTGGAAGAGAGTCAATTATTGCTATTATTGCAGTAATTATCAAGGTTATCATTATAATTATGACTTTATCATTATTATCATTATTAATGTCATTATCATTGTCATTATCATCATAATTATCATCATTATTGTCAATAATAAAGGAATCATCAGGGAAATCATCATGATTACCTGAATTAATGTTAAAATCCTCATAATTACCATTAAAAAGCGAAAAGTTTTTTCCGACGTTTCTCTCAAAAGGCTGTAATACGCTAGATTTTGCCGTTTTTTTTTTCGACTTTATTACTTCTGGCCGTGATTTCATTATAAATGGACTAAATGATAATTATTTTCATCTTTATTATCATTACTGTCATCATTTTTATGATAATAATTATTATAGTCATTATCATCATGATTATCATTATTATTATCATCATTATTGCAGTTATAATATTTATAATACTAATTATTATAGCTATTTTTATCATTATAACTATTCATATAATGATAAAAACAATATTGATTATCTTAGAAATAATAATGACAATAATAAAAATTATAATGACAATGATAATGATGTTATTATTATTTCTATTGCCATTATTAGTATGGAAATTATTGGAATGGAGTTAATTATTGCTATTATTGCAGGAATTATCAAGATAATCATTATAATTATGACTTTATCATTATCATTATTATTGTCATTATCATTGCCATTATCATCATAATTATCATCATTATTGTCAATAATAAAGAAATCATCATGGAAATCATCATAATTACCTGAATTAATGTTAAAATCCTTATAATTACCATTAAAAAGCGAAATCGTTTTTTTCGACGTTTCTCTCAAAAAGCTGTAATGCGTTAGATTTTGCCGTTTTTTTCGACTTCTGGGATTTTATTACTTCTGGCCATTATTTCATTACAAATGGACTGAATGATAATTATTATCATCATTACTGTCATCATTTTTATGATTATTATCATTATAGTCATTATTATCAGGATTATCATTATTATCATCATTATTGCAGTTATAATAATTATTATGCTAATTATTATTGCTATTTTTATCATTACAACTATTTATATAATGATAAAAGCAATATTGATGATTTTAGAAATAATAATGTCAATCATAATAATTATAATGACAATGATAAAGATATTATTATTCTATTGCCATTATTGGTATGGAAATTATTGGAATAGAGTTAATTATTGCTATTATTGCAGTAATTATCAAGATTATCATTATAATTATGACTTTATCATTTTTATCATTATTATTGTCATTACCATTGTCATTATCATCATAATTATCATCATTATTGTCAATAATAAAGGAATCATCATGGAAATCATCAAAATTACCTGAATTTATACTAAAATCCTCATAATTCCCATTAAAAAGCGAAAAAGTTTTTTTCGACGTTTTTCTCAAAAGGTTGTAATACGCTAGATTTTACCATTTTTTCGACTTCTGGGATTTTATTACTTATGGCCTTTATTTCATTATATATAGACTGGATGATAATTATTATCATCATTACTATCATTACTGTTATCATTTTTATGATTATTATCATTATTATTATCATCATTATTGCAGTTATAATAATTATTATGCTAATTATTATTGCTATTTTATCATTATAACTATTTATATAATGATAATAGCAATAATGATAATCTTAGAAATAATAATGACAATAATAATAATCATAATGACAATGATAATGATATTGTTATTTCTATTGCCAGTATTAGTATGGAAATTATTGGAATAGAGTTAATTATTGCTATTTTTGCTGTAATTATCAAGATTATCTCTATGATTATGACTTTATCATTATTATTGTCATTATCATTGTCTTTATCATAATAATTGTCATCATTATTTTCAATAATAAAGGAATCATCACGGAAATCATAATAATTACCTGAATTAATGTTAAAATCCTCATAATTACCCTAAAAAAGCGAAAAGGTTTTTTTCGACGTTTCTCTGAAAAGGCTGTAATACGTTAGTTTATGCCGTTTTTTTCGACGTTTGGGATTTTATTATTTCTGGCCTTTATTTCATTTTAATGGACAGAATGATAATTATTATCATTATTATCATTACTATCATCATTTTTATGATTATTGTCATTATAGTCATTATCATCATTATTATCATTATTATTATCATCATTATTGCAGTTATAATAATTATCATGCTAATTATTATTGCTATTTTTATCATTATAACTATTTATATAATGATAATAGCAATAATGATGATCTTAGATAAAATAATGACAATAATAATAATTATAATGACAATGATAATGATATTATTTTTTCCATTATAAGTATGGAAATTATTGGAATAGAGTTAATTATTGCTATTTTTGCAGTAATTATGAAGATTATCATTATAATTATGACCTTATCATTATTATCATTATTATTGTCATCATGATTGTCCTTATCATCATAGTTATCTTCATTATTTTCAATATAAAGGAATCATCATGGAAATCACCATAATTACCTGAATTAATGTTAAAATCCTAAAAATTACCATCAAAAAGCGAAAAGGCTTTTATTTCGACGTTTCTCTCAAAAGGCTATATACGCTATATATTATTTCTGGCCTTTATTTCATTATAAATTATCATTATTATCATTGCTGTCATCATTTTTTATGATTATTATCATTATAGTCATTATCATCATGATTATCATTATTATCATCATCATTATTGCAGTTATAATAATTATTATGCTAATTTTATTGCTATTTTTATCATTATAACTATTTATATAATGATAATAGCAATAATGATGATCTTAGAAATAATAATGACAATAATGATTATAATGACAATGGTAATGATGTTATTATTATTTCTGTTGCCATTATTAGTATGGAAATTATTGGATAGAGTTGATTATTGCTATTATTGCAGTAATTATCAAGATTATCATTTTAATTATGACTTTATCATTATTATCATTCTCATTATCATTGTCATTGTCATCATAATTATCATCATTATTGTCATTAATAAAGGAATCAGCATGGAAATCATCATAATTACCTGGATTAATGTTAAAATCCTCATAATTACCACTAAAAAGCGAAAAAGGTTTTTTTCGACGTTTCTCTCAAAAGGCTAGATTTTTCCGTTTTTTCGACTTTTGGGATTTTATTACTTTTGGCCATTATTTCATTATAAATGGACTGAATGATAATTTTTATCATTATTACCATTACTGTCATCATTTTTATGATTATTATCATCATAGTCATAATCATCATGATTATCATTATCATTATCATCATTATTGCAGTTATTATAAATGACTGATGACGTTGCCATTCTATCTGAGTCTTTGGAAACCCTAATGGCGGCTCTCGATGCATTTACCAATGAAGCGAAGCCCATGGGTCTAGAGGTCTCCTGGACCAAGACCAAGGTCCAGGAATTTGGGGACTTGTTAGGAGAACCTTTTCATTCGGTACGTGCTTGCGGCAAGGACATTGAAGTCACAGAGAGCTTTACATACCTTGGTAGTGTAGTTCATAACTCTGGGCTGTCAGACCATGAAGTCAGCAGACGGATTGGCCTGGCAGCAGGGGTCATGAACTCTCTCAACATTAGTATTTGGAGATGTCGGTACCTGTGCAGAAGGACCAAGCTACGGGTTTTCAAGGCCCTGATAATACCCGTTTTGCTATACGGTAGCGAAACCTGGACATTGTCCTGTGCCTTGAAGGCTCGTCTTGAAGCCTTTTTGTAATAGGTCCTTGCGCCAGATCATGGGGTACTGTTGGCGGGACCATGTGTCCAACCAACGGTTGCACCGTGAGACTGGCACAGGACCTGTTATCTGCAAAATCCGTGATCGCCAACTCAGGCTATACGGCCACCTGGCTCGCTTTCCTCAGGATGATCCTGCCCATCAGGTCGTCTCTGTTCGAGACAACCTTGGGTGGAGGAGGCCTGTGGGACGACCGAGGAAGTCATGGCTTGGGCAGATCGACCAAACCTGCCGTGAAGAACTAGAGATGGGCCGAGTCCCTGCCTGGCGTCTAGCCATGAGGGATCCTCGTAGGTGGAAGCGAAGGGTGGATGCGGCTATGCGCCCCCGTCGGCGTCAGCCCCTTTGATGATGATGATTATTATTGCAGTTATAATAATTATTATGCTAATCATTATTGCTATTCTTATCATTATTACTATTTATATAATGATAATAGCAATAATGATGATCTTAGAAATAATAATGACAATAATAATAATTATAATGACAATGATAATGATGTTATTATTATTTCTATTACCATTATTAGTATGAAAATTATTGGAATAGAGTTAATTATTGCTATTTTTGCAGTACTTATCAAGATTATCATTCTAATTATGACTTTATCATTATTATCGTTATTATTGTCATTATCATTGTCATTATCATCATAATTATCATCATTATTGTCAATAATAAAGGAATCATCATGGAAATCATCATGATTACCTGAATTAATGTTAAAATCCTCATAATTACTATTAAAAAGCGAAAAGGTTTTTTTTCGACGTTTCTCTCAAAATACGCTAGATTTTGCCGTTTTATCGACTTTTGGGATTTTATTACTTCTGGCCTTTATTTCATTATAAATGGACTGAATGATAATTATTATCATCATTATTATCATTACTGTCATTTTTTTTTTATTATTATCATTATAGTCATTTTCAACATGAATATCATTATAATTATGATCATTATTGCAGTTATAATAATTATTATTGTTATTTTTATCATTAAAACTATTTATATAATGATAATAGCAATAATGATGATCTTCGAAATAATAATGACAATAATAATAATTATAATGACAATGATAATGATGTTATTATTATTGCTATTGCTATTATTAGTATGGAAATTATTGGAATAGAGTTAATTATTGCTATTATTGCAGTAATTCTCAAGATTAGCATTATAATTATGACTTTGTCATTATTATCATTATTATTGTCATTATCATTGTCATTATCATCATAATTATCATCATTATTGTCAATAATAAAGGTATCATCAGGGAAATCATCATAATTACCTGAATTAATGTTAAAATCCTCATAATTACAATTCAAAAGCGAAAAGGGTTTTTTTGGCGTTTCTCTCAAAAGGCTGTAATACGCTAGATTTTTCCGTTTTCTCAACTTTTGGGATTTTATTACTTCTGGCCTTTATTTCATTATAAATGGACTGAATGATAATTATCATCATTATTATCATTACTGTCATCATTTTTATGATTATCATTATAGTCATTATCATCATGATTATCATTATTATTATCATCATTATTGCAGTTATAATAATTATTATGCTAATTATTATTGCTATTTTTATCATTTTAACTATTTATGTAATGATAATAGCAATAATGATGATCTTAGAAATAATAATGACAATAATAATTATTATAATGACAATGATAATGATATAATTATTTCTATTGCCATCATTAGTATGGCAATTATTGGAATAGTGTTAATTATTGCTATTATTTCAGTAATTATCAAGATTATCATTATAATTATGACTTTATCATTATTATCATTATTATTGTCATTATCATTGCCATTATCATCATAGTTATCATATTGTCAATAACAAAGGAATCATGGAATTCATCATAATTACCTGAATTAATTTTAAAATCCTTGTAATTACCCCTAAAAACCGAAAAAGGTTTTTTTCGACGTTTCTTTGAGAAGGCTATAGTATGCTAGATTTTGCCGTTTTTTCGACTTATGGAATTTCTATTACTTCTGGCCTTTATTTCATTATAAATTATCATCATTATTATCATTACTGTCATCATTTTTATGATTATCATTATAGTCATTATCATCATGATTATCATTATCATCATCATTATTGCAGTTATAATAATTATTATGCTAATTATTATTGCTTTTTTATCATTATAACTATTTATATAATGATAATAGCAATAATGATGATCTTAGAAATAATAATGACAATAATAATAATTATAATGACAATGGTAATGATGTTATTATTATTTATATTGCCATTATTAGTATGGAAATTATTGGAATAGAGTTGATTATTGCTATTATTGCAGTAATTATGAAGATTATCATTATAATTATGACTTTATCATTATTATCATTGTCATTATCATTTTCAATGTCACCATAATTATCATCATTATTGTCAATAATAAAGGAATCAGCATGGAAATCATCATAATTACCTGAATTAATGTTAAAATCCTCATAATTACCACTAAAAAGCGAGAAGGTTTTTTTCGACCCTTCTCTCAAAAGGCTAGATTTTGCCGTTTTTTTCGACTTTTGGGATTTTATTACTTCTGGCCTTTATTTCATTATAAATGGACTGAATGATAATTTTTATCATTATTATCATTACTGTCATCATTTTTATGATTATTATGATCATAGTCATAATCATCCTGATTATCATCATTACTGCAGTTATTATAAATGACTGATGACGTTGCCATTCTATCTGAGTCTTTGGAAACCCTAGTGGCGGCTCTCGATGCATTTAGCAATGAAGCGAAGCCCTTAGGTCTCCTGGACCAAGACCAAGGTCCAGGAATTTGGGGACTTGTTAGGAGAACCTGTTCATTCGGTACGTGCTTGCGGCGAGGACACTGAAGTCACAGAGAGCTTTACATACCTTGGTAGTGTAGTTCATATCTTTGGGCTGTCAGACCATGAAGTCAGCAGACGGATTGGCCTGGCAGCAGGGGTCATGAACTCTCTCAACAACAGTATTTGGAGATGTCGATACCTGTGCAGAAGGACCAAGCTACGGGTTTCCAAGGCCCTGATAATGCCAGTTTTGCTATACGGTAGCGAAACCTGGACATTGTCCTGTGGCTTGGAGGCTCGTCTTGAAGCCTTTTGTAATAGGTCCTTGCGCCAGATCATGGGGTACTGTTGGCGGGACCATGTGTCCAACCAACGGTTGCACCGTGAGACTGGCACAGGACCTGTTATCTGCACAATCCGTGATCGCCAACTCAGGCTATACGGCCACCTGGTTCGCTTTCCTCAGGATGATCCTGCCCATCAGATCGTCTCTGTTCGAGACAACTCTGGGTGGAGGAGGCCTGTGGGACGACCGAGGAAGTCATGGCTTGGGCAGATCGACCAAACCTGCCGTGAAGAACTAGAGATGGGCCGAGTCCCTGCCTGGCGTCTAGCCATGAGGGATCCTCGTAGGTGGAAGCGAAGGGTGGATGCGGCTATGCGCCCCCGTCGGCGTCAGCCCCCTTGATGATGATGATGATTATTATTGCAGTTATAACAATTATTATGCTAATTATTATTGCTATTTTTATCATTATAACTATTTATATAATGATAATAGCAATAATGATGATCTTAGAAATAGTAATGACAATAATAATAATTATAATGATAATGATGATGATGTTATTATCATTTATATTGCCATTATTAGTATGAAAATGATTGGAATAGAGTTAATTATTGCTATTATTGCAGTACTTATAAAGATTATCATTCTAATTATGACTTTATCATTATTATCATTAATATTGTCATTATCATTGTCATTATCATCATAATTATCATCATTATTGTCAATGATAAAGGAATCATCATGGAAATCATCATGATTACCTGAATCAATGTTAAAACCTCATAATTACCATTAAAAAGCGAAAAGGTTTTTTTTTTGGCGTTTCTCTGAAAAGGCTGTAATACCCTAGATTTTGCTGTTTTATCGACTTTTGGGATTTTATTACTTCTGGCCTTTATTTCCTTATAAATGGACTGAATGATAATTTTTATCATCATTATTATCATTACTGTCATCATTTTTATGATTATTATCATTATACTCATTATCATCATGATTATCATTATTATCATCATTATTGCAGTTATAATAATTATTATGCTAATTATTATTGTTATTTTTATCATTATAACTATTTATATAATGATAATAGCAATAATGATGATCTTAGAAATAATAATGACAATAATAATTATAATGACAATGATAATGATGTTATTATTATTTCTATTGCCATTATTAGTATGGAAATTATTGGAATAGTGTTAATTATTGCTATTATTGCAGTAACTATCAAGATTATCTTTATGATTATGACTTTATCCTTATTATCATTATTATTGTCATTGTCTTTGTCATTATCATCATAATTATAATCATTATTGTCAATAATAAAGGAATCATGATGGAAATCATCATAATTAACTGAATTAATGTTAAAATCCTCATAATTACCATTAAAAAGCGAAAAGTGTTTTTTTCGACGTTTAGCTCAAAAGGCTAGATTTTGCCGTTTTTTCGACTTTTGGGATTTTATTACTCCTGGCCTTTATATTATCATAAATGGACGAAATGATAATTATTATCACCATTATTATCATTACTGTCATCATTTTTATGATTATATTCATTACAGTCATTATCATCATGATTATCATATTTATTATCATCATTATTGCAGTTATAATAATTATTATGCTAGTTATTATTGCTATTTTTATCATTATAACTCTTTATATAATGATAATAGCAATAATGATGATCTTAGAAATAATAATGACAATAATAATTATAATGACAATGATAATGATTTTATTATTTCTATTGCCATTATTAGTATGGCAATTATTGGAATATAGTTAATTATTGCTATTATTGCAGTATTTCTCAAGATTATCATTATGATTATGACTTTATCATTATTACCATTATTGTTGTCATTATCATTGTCATTACCATCATAATTATCATCATTATTGTCAATAATAAAGGAATCATCGGGGAAATCATTATAATTACCTGAATTGATGTTAAATTCCCCATAATTACCATTAGAAAGCGAAAAGGTTTTTTTTCGACGTTTCTCTCAAACGCTAGATTTTGCCGTTTTTTCGACTATTGGGATTTTATTCCTTCTGGCCTTTATTTCATTATAAATGGACTGAATGATAATTATTATCATCATTATTATCATTACTGTCATCATTTTTATGATTATTATCATTATAGTCATTATCATCATTATTATCATTATTATTATCATCATTATTGCAGTTATAATAATTATTATGCTATTTATTATTGCTATTTTATCATTATAACTATTCATATAATGATAATAGCACTAATGATGGTCTTAGAAATAATGATAATCTTAGAAATAATAATGGCAATAATAAAAATTATAATGACAATGATAATGATGTTATTATTATTTCTGTTGCCATTATTAGTATGGAAATTTTTGGGATAGTGTTAATCATTGCTCTTATTGCAGTAATTATCAAGATTATCATTATAATTATGACTTTATCCTTATTATCATTATTATTGTCATTATCTTTGTCATTATCATCATTATTATTATTGTCAATAATAAAGGAATCACCATGGAAATCACCATAATTACCTGAATTAATGTTAAAATCCTCATAATTACCATTAAAAAGCGAAAAGGGCTTTTTTCTACGTTTCTCTCAAAAGCCTGCAATACTCTAGATTTTGCCGTTTTTTCGACTTTTGGAATTTTATAACTTCTGGCCTTTATTTCAATATAAATGGACTGAATGATAATTATTATCATCATTATCATTACTGTCATCATTTTTTATGATTATTGTCATTATAGTCATTATCATCATGATTATCATTATTATCATCATTAATGCAGTTATAATAATTATTATGCTAATCATTATTGCTATTCTTATCATTATAACTATTTATATAATGATAATAGCAATAACGATTATCTTAGAAATAATAATGACAATAATAATAATTATAATGACAATGATAATGATGTTATTATTATTTCTATTAAAATTATTAGTATGAAAATTATTGGAATAGAGTTAATTATTGCTATTTTTGCAGTACTTATCAAGATTATCATTATAATTACGACTTTATCATTATTATCGTTATTATTTTCATTATCATTGTCATTATCATCAGAATTATCATCATTATTGTCAATAATAAAGGAATCATCATGGAAATCATCATGATTACCTGAATTAATGTTAAAATCCTCATAATTACCATTAAAAAGCGAAAAGTTTTTTTTTCGACGTTTCTCTCAAAAGGCTAGATTTTGCCGGTTTTTTTCGACTCTGGGGATTTTATTACTTCTGGCCTTGATTTCATTATAAATGGACTGAATGATAATTATTATCATCATTATTATCATTACTGTCATCATTTTTCTGATATCATTATAGTCATTATCATCAAGATTATCATTATTATTATCATCATTATTGCAGTAATTATAATTATTATGCTAATTATTATTGGTATTTTTATCATTATAACTATTTATATAATGATAATAGCAATAATGATGATCTTAGAAATAATAATGACAATAATAATAATTATAATGACAATGATAATGATGTTATTATTATTGCTATTGCCATTATTAGTATGGAAATTATTGGAATAGAGTTAATTATTGCTATTATTGCAGTAATTCTCAATATTATCATTATAATTATGACTTTATAATTATTATCATTATTATTGTCATTATCATTGTCATTACCATCATAATTATCATCATTATTTCAACAATAAAGGAATCATCATGGAAATCATCATGATTACCTGAATTAATGTTAAAATCCTTATAATTGCCATTAAAAAGCGAAAAAGGTTTTTTTTTCGACGTTTCTGTCAAAAGGTTGTAATACGCTTGATTTTGCCGTTTTTTCGACTTTTGGGATTTTATTACTTCTGGCCTTGATTTCAATATAAATGGACTGAATGATATGTATTATCATCATTATTATCATTACTGTCATCATTTTTATGATTATTATCATTATAGTCATTATAATCATTATTATCATTATTATTATCATCATTATTGCAGTTATAATAATTATTATGCTAATTATTATTGCTATTTTTATCATTATAACTATTTATATAATGATAATAGCAATAATGATGATCTTAGAAATAATAATGACAATAATAATAATTATAATGACAATGATAATGATGTTATTAGTATTTCTATTGCCATTATTAGTATGGAAATTATTGGAATAGAGTTAATTATTGCTATTATTGAAGTAATTCTCAAGATTATCATTATAATTATGACTTTATCATTATTATTGTCATTATCATTGTCATTATCATCATAATTATCATCATTATTGTCAATAATAAAGGAATCATCATGGAAATCATCATAATTACCTGAATTAATGTTAAAATCCCCATAATTACCATTAAAATGCGAAAAGTTTTTTTTTTTCAACGTTTCTCTCAGAAGGCTGTAATACGCTAGATTTTGCCGTTTTTTTGACGATTGGGATTTTATTACTTCTGGCCATTATTTCATTATAAATGGACTGAATGATAATTATTATCATCATTATTATCATTACTGTCATCATTTTTTATGATTATTGTCATTATAGTCATTATCATCATGATTCGGCGACTTCCTGGGTCTCCTTCTTGGGCTCTTTGGCGACTTCATGGGTCTCCTTTTCGGGCTCTTCGGCGACTTCCTGTGTCTCCTTCTCGGGCTCTTGGGCGACTTCCTGGGTCTCCTTCTCGGGCTCTTCGGCGACTTCCTGGGTCTCCTTCTCGGGCTCTTGGGCGACTTCATGGATCTCCTTCTCGGACTCGAGGGTGACTTCCTGGGTCTCCTTCTTGGGCTCTAGGGTGACTTCCTGGGTCTCCTTCTCGGGCTCTAGGGTGACTTCCTGGGTCTCCTTTTCGGGCTCTTGGACGACCCTGAAGTCGGCCGAGAAGACCATCCATAACGTCCTGGTAGGAGCGGTATGGATGCGCTCTTGGTTGACTTCCTGGGTCTCCTTCTCGGGCTCCTCGGCGACTTCCTGGGTCTCATTCTTGGGCTCTTCGGCGACTTCCTGGGTATCCTGCTTGAGCTCCCTGGCGACTTCCTGGATCTCCTTCTCAGGCTCTTCGGCGACTTCCTGGGTCTCCTTCTCGGGCTCTTCGGCGACTTCCTGGGTCTCCTTCTCGGGCTCTTTGGCGACTTCCTGGGTCTCCTTCTCGGTCTCTTCGGCGACTTCTTGGGTCTCCTTCTCTGGCTCTTCGGCGACTTCCTGGGTCTCCTTCTCGGGCTCTTCGGTGACTTCCTGGGTCTCCTTCACGGGCTCTTCGGCGACTTCCTGGGTTTCCTTCTCGGGCTCTTCGGCGATATCTTGGGTCTCCTTCTCGGGTTCTTCGGCGACTTCTTGGGTCTCCTTCTCGGGCTCTTCGGCGACTTCATGGATCTCCTTCTCGGGCTCTTGGGCGACTTCCTGGGTATCCTTCTTGGGCTCTAGGGTGACTTCCTGGGTATCCTTCTTGGGCTCTAGGGTGACTTCCTGAGTCTCCTTCTTGGGCTCTAGGGTGACTTCCTGGGTCTCCTTTTCGGGCTCTTGGACGACCCTGAAGTCGGCCGAGAAGACCATCCATAACGTCCTGGTAGGAACGGTATGGATGCTCTCTTGGGCGACTTCCTGGGTCTCTTTCTCGGCCTCTTCGGCGACTTCCTGGGTCTCATTCTCGGGCTCTTCGGCGACTTCCTGGGTATCCTGCTCGAGCTCCCTGGCGACTTCCTGGATCTCCTTCTCGGGCTCTTCGGCGACTTCCTGGGTCTCCATCTCGGGCTCTTTGGCGACTTTTTGGTTCTCCTTCTCGTTCTCTTGGGCGACTTCCTGGATGTCCTTCTCGGCTCAAGGGAGACTTCCTGGGTCTCCTTCTCGGTCTCTTCGGCGTCTTCCTGGGTCTCCTTCTCGGGCTCTTCGGCGACTTCTTTGGTCTCTTTCTCGGGCTCTTCGGTGACTTCCTGGGTCTCCTTCTCGGGCTCTTCGGCGACTTTCTGGGTCTCCTTCTCGGGCTCTTCGGTGACTTCCTGGGTCTCCTTCTCGGATTCTTCGGCAACTTCCTGGGTCTCCTTCTCGGGCTCTTCGGCAACTTT
>NC_091578.1:19971497-19976497 GCF_042767895.1 Penaeus vannamei | reverse complement strand
GAAGAACAACAAACAAACACGGATCCTGTTGACACAGGTCAAACTATCATCTTAAGAGCAGGTGTCACAGGTTCCACCACCCCCACCACCACCTTTCTCAAAAACACCACGGACAAAATTATTCACCCCCATGGTGCCCTCTTACCCCATAATGTATGTACCTGACATAGGTCAAACTATCTAAGACCAGGTGTCACAGGATCTCCACCACCCCACACCCCTTCACCCAAACACACCCTGGACATATTGGCTCACCACTATAGCTACCCCTTAACGTGTCATAACAGGAAGCAGGCCTAATCACTTCCGAAAGTAATCATCATAATCGATTACTGAAAATCAATAACCGTGACTAATGAGGGAGAATACGCACACCCGAAAAATGCCCTCTCCTCTCCAAAAACAATAATAATAATATTGAGAATGAAAGGCTGAAGAACAAACAAATATGCACCCAGCTGACATGGGCCAAACTATCAACCTGAGAGCAGGTGTCACAGGTTCCACACCCTCCCCCTTTCCTGCAGGAAGAAGAGAAGAAGCAGACAAACAAACAAACAAGCACCTAGCTGCAGGTGTTACAGGTGATTCACCCCTTCCAGCTTCCCCACATACCCCCTCACCAGAAGCAATGATAATGGCTATACCTCATGTCTCAACATGTAAGAGGAAGAAGATGAAGAGACAAACAAACAAACATGTACACAGCTGCTGGCAGAGGTCAAGGTATTGATCCAATAACAGGTGTTACCTCCCACCCCCCTCCTTCTCAGGTCGAAAGAGGGTCATTTCCGGCGTGAGTTAGGTCACATAGCTATTCATCGTGTTTAAGCTTGTAGCAAAACAAACTGCGCCATGTACTCAATATACCTTTATCATCTTCAAATATACACTAGCACAAACAACTAGACATGCTTAAATCATACTTGGGCCATATGTCCATCCCCCGCGTCAACTAAAAACTAACATCTTCCTCATCGCTCATGGCGATGATTACCGAGTTGCCACGAACGTCGCCTCTCCCGGGTGGGGTCGGGCGACATCGATGAGTGCGAGAGGTTGTATTCCGGTAACGAGTATGAAAGTGCAACCACTTCCATGACGACGGCGCTGCTATCTCGTCCCGAGGTGTAACCAAACAAGAAAAAGAATGCTATATTAACCAACACTGAGTTTTTAAGATGTTGATATTATACAAATATAAGGCATTTGGCAAAATCCAATTCTCACTCCATTTACGCATGCAAAAAAAAAAAAAAAAAAATCACTCGCAAAAACCATACATGATAACTTTTATCACAAATGCGCAATATAACAAAGGAAGTCCTCACAAGAATAACAGAAATGACTTATCTTCGTTGGCAATTACTGCCTTTGAGACCTCCAATCATCTTTTAACATGTCATAGCAGCCGTTTTTATATTGCTAATGATTCTTCACAATAACTATACAATTCAGCGAAAAGGATCATAAAACTCTTGTTGCAGACAATGTCTTTATAATGGCTTTCAGCCTTACACAAACGCACATCTTAACAGGCGACAATGCAATATAAGAAAATTTGAATCGAGTTTTAATCGACTTGAATTTAATGCGTAAATATAAATGTGGCAACCACCTTCTCGCATATTTGTACATGTCGATGTGTCACATTTGCGAGATAATTATCCCGCCACACAACCGATACATTTCAAAACCTGCTCGTTCTACTGTATATACAAGCAAGCTTGCGAAAATTTGTAAAAGTGCGAATTATTTCATAAACTTGCTTGAGGGCATAAATTCAACCAAACTTTACTTCTCGATCTCCCGCAATCGTCTTTCTCACCTGCCCACAAATATGCGGTTAAAGATCGAACTAAATAACCTCTCCGTCGGCCTACTGTAATTTACTTTATCGGGAAACGCCCATCTAGACACCATTTTTAAAAAGTAATGCATACTTACCTTTGATCAAATATCCCTGTACAAAGAGAAACAACTATTTTTACACCGGCATTGAATGAAACTTACTGCTCGACCTCTTCAATATTCTCTGATAAACTTAATATTCATACATGTCACATTACGAAACACTGATATGTCTAAACATCCTCGGCTAAGATATAATGTTTCACTAATTAATTCACTAATTGCCATAACAATGAAAACTGTTAAAAGGTTCCTTAGAACAATTTATCTTTTAAAAGATGTATAAAAGAGAAGGTTTTAAGCAATTGTAACGCATTTTTTTACGTTTTAGCCATAGGCTCTGTATCTAAATGAAGACGTTTTAGGATAAAATGATAAAACACGTTTGCCCTTCTTGTCATAGAGATTTTATCATTTTACCTGTATTACGCACATTTATGCACCATTTTTTTAAGTAATGCATACATTTTCATCAAGTTACTCGCTAATTGTCGTAGCGACGAAAACCGTTAAATGCCCCTAAAAACCATTTTCACCATCAGAATAAAAGAGAGAGAGAAAATGTATAAAAGAAGAAGGCCAAGTAATTGTTAAATTACTATTTGCCGTTTTAGCAGCAGATTCTTTATCAAAGCAAAGGACTTTTATATGATATGATACAGTTTGAGGATAAAATAACTCTTTTGTCATAGAACTTTTATAATTTTACGTCTATTGGACACAGATAAATTCGCCTAAAACCGGGATTATCAATCAAGGATAAATTTACTCCAAAGGAGTAGAAAGTGTACATGACACTCTCGATGCAATAGGTCTTAGCAGTTGGCATGCGAATATCCATTTCTTTTTTTAAACCAAGTCATCAGTAACTATATATTTTCCATAATCATCATATTACTTGCAAACAAAGGCACTTACTTTTTCTTTCTATGCGACTGCATTAGACATTCCTGATTTTTACACGACAGTAAAGGGGCATATGGCGAGCAACATAGAGTCAAGGAGGTAAATTATAGAGGAAAGGTTAAAATCACACACCTAAAGAGAAAAAGTGGCAACCGAAGCAATATTTTTAGTACTTTTGCCATTAATGGCAAGTAGAAAACATTCGTTTGGAAAAGAAAAGTCGCATAACACCATAATAAGGGAGAGAAAAGCGTCCTTTTACATAACTCAGAGAAAGAAAAAAGTGACTTTTTACTCAAATACAAGAACGACTGAAAGTATATATACATATGGGTGGAGCATATGTTTTTCAGGTCATGAAAATATAGGGCAAAACCATTAAAACGTTCTCGCATTGCTGTCATCTTTAACAGAAGACAGGTATATTATCAGTAAAATAAGTTTTGTGCAATTTAATACATTTGCCTTTCCTGTAATAATAATACAAAAAGTCAATTTGTTCATTAATACTACTAATGTCTTATTCCTTTAAAGATGTCCTCCTAAACAGTGATGATGCTTTGTCCAATATACAGATGATGGAAGACCTTACACAGACGGCTGAGAATACCGCGACTCGTCACGAGCTATTGGTCTCACCAGCATACTAGGCGAAAAACAAACAAACAGAAGTACTCGTCTCGACTCCATTCGTGAAGAATTGCTTGGTTAATGAATATCTCACCTTTAAATTGCACCTTTTCAGTCATTTGACCAAGGTAAATCCCCATGTTCTAGATAGGGAGAATGACACGTCTCTTTGCTGGTCCTCGTAGCACATCCTTCTACACACCTGTTCGTTTCGCTAGTTCACGCAGTCTGTTTCCCCTATCAAACATGCCATACCTTGTTGGTGGATCCTATCCTGGCCCCACCCCCTCGGCTATACGCGATAGTCAAGAAAAAGGTAGTGATTTTGATCATAAATGTAGGTATAACATGACTTCACACGTCACTGAATATGTATCTCCAAGACTTGATATGTATTTGGAGATGCGTGTAATCATACGAGTATCGAGCTTGGAGGTCCCTTGTGAAGAAAACGCAAGGATTTTATAAAACCATAAGACAGTAATATTTCTTGATAAGTATTTGAAAATACTAATAACCCATATAATTTGTCGGAAAGAAAGGCGAAAAATTGTCGGAAACATTTCTCAGAAACGAATCTGCATAGGTTGCCAACTAATTCCATCAAGTTTTACTTCTCTTTCCTCGCAATTCATCTTCCTTTCCACACACAGATACACGATGATAGGAGGAGATGACTTGCAGTTTTTTTCTGAGATGGTACCTCCGACATCGGTTACGGAAGTCTCCTTTGTTCAAAAGAGCATTTAGATAGAGGCTTATGATTATTAACCTTATCCGAGTCATTCCATAATCGTATTTTCTCAAATTTTATTATGTAAAAATATGTAATCATTCCTGTATGACAAATCTTGCTTACATACAGTGTCAATAGTTTCATAAAACCTTGTTGTATAAAGAAGAAATTAACAACATTACTATAAAGCTTTAACGTACTTTGCCTCAGAAAGGACTTTCATTCAGCAGATAAACGGTTTGTTATCACCCACCTCTGCGAAAGAGGTGGGTAATAGTGCGAATTATTTATAACAAACAAGGGTGCCTAAGAAAGAGGATTTTCATTCAGCAGATAAACTGTTTGTTATCACCCACCTTCGACTTGTCTGTTCTCTCTCCCTGTAATACTAGCTGCGGTTTAAACAAGGCATATTACTATACATTTATTTCCGCACGCGCCGCACTCATCGCCGGCGTTGTTGCGCGCGAGAAGTACAAACGCCCGCGTCAACGGCGGCGGCGGCGGCGGCGGCGGCGGCAGCGGCGGGCGTCTCGGGGAGGAAAGGGGTGAGGGCTCTAGCTGCTACAATAAAAATGTTTTTCATTTCTACATAAGAAAGATTGAAAAATGTAATGACAAGTTAGTAGGTTCGTCGCATGCGTCTTTACTTTCCGCAGTCGCCGCCGCCGCCGCCGTTACTACTTACTTACTTACGTTACTCCTACTGGAGGTAGGCTTGACTACATTATTACCGTAGATGCACTGAAATAAGAAAAATAGGTAATTATTATTAAAAATACGAGTTCCACATGGCCCACTCGAGCATACATAAGTA
>NC_091578.1:19946234-19961234 GCF_042767895.1 Penaeus vannamei | reverse complement strand
TACCACGATATAAAAAATGTCTTCCCTAAGTTGGCGTCCCAACTCCAGAAGTACTGTTATTAGGGGGTCAGCATAAAAACATCCAAGTCCCTAAATTACGTTAAATTGTTAACATCCAACCCAAATGGATGTTAACTGTAAACCAAAGCTAATGCTGACGGATACCTAGTAAGAGTACTTGTGTGCAAAAGAATTAAGAAATAGATTAATAAGAAGGCTGAAAAAGTTAAGGAAGGGACTATTCACGAAGACTGCCTGAACACCCACAAGGTCAGACAGGAATCAGCCGAAACAACAAACGACAACAACAACAAAAATCAAGTATCATGTGATACTAAGGGCTCGTTATCAGGAGATACGGAGCAACAAAAGTCTGTCTGATCACCCACAAGGTCAGGCAGAAATCAACAGAAACATAACAAACAAAATATGTAAAAAGATCCTGATAACGATCTTTTATCCCCGGAGGTACGGATCCTCAAGCAGGGACGATAGGAAACATTAACATTAACTTTTAAAAATATATATATGTACAGGAGGTATGACTCCTCAAGTACGAACGAAATACAACGAAGTAATGACTTAAGTCTTAAAAAGGGAAAGTCACACTGGAGGTGTAATCACAGAGACTGCTTAATCACCCACACGATCAAGCAGAAATCAACAACCACGCATTAAGCGAAACAAAACAATTCACGATAAAGTACGTAATGGTACTTAAAAAGATCTTTATTCCAGGAGGTACGGATCCTCAGGCAGGAATGAAAAGAAACTAAGTAATAACTCAGTTATAAAAATACACTGGAGGTACGGATCCTCAAGCAGTGTTCCTCTATATCACTTGGTCCTAGTGCTCTCAAACACTTGGAAATACACAAAAGAGTGCACCCTGCAGATAATAATGCAGCATGTCACGCTAAAGTCCAAAAGAGACCAGTCGTCTCCTACACACAACCAGCAACCACTTAGCTTTGAGGAGATACTCAGCAATCCTGGTAAATCCGTGCGCGAAGTATATCCAAGGGTAAATCCGAGCGAGAGCACAACACAGGTAAAATTGTAACCGCGAAGGACCAAAGTGCGGGACAGAGGTCAGGACCGAAGTTATCTTCCTTCCCCTTACCACGAGTACTTATACCCCGAAAGAAACCCCCAGGCCAAGCCCCAGGCATGGCGCGAAAGAAGAATATAGGCAAAAGAAGTGCCTGAAGACCAAGCCGATAGTTCGAAAATCCAAACAACCAGACGAGAGAGGGAAGGGGAAAAACAAAAAAGAAGCAGGGTAACGACCGTCACCTCCTTCGGTGGTTATCGTGAGAATTTGGAGACGTCGGCAAGAGGAAAGAACATTAGAAAAAGATAAATACAGGAAAGGATACGGAGAAAATCCGATGATAAACTGTGCTTTTCGGCCATAACATATATACAATAATTCGGTTAAAAATAAATAAATAAATAGATGTTTTAGCTTGGCGACTTCAACTGGAGATGATATCATCCTTCGAGTCGGGACGTACGCAGCCGTACACTACAACACCTCCCCCGGGCAGTACGTCGCCTAAGTAGGGGACGAGTAAGACGAGTATCGCAGGAGAGACTCCTTAAACAACAGGTGTGTCTGCGAGGTACTCGTTCCATCTCTCTTGAGGTACGATCGAGAGACAGGAAAGGCGCCCGAAGGGTTTCAGGAACCAGAGAAACGGTCGGCTCTGACGAAGTGTAGAGGGCGAAGACCATAACGTCGGCGAACATCTCAGGGAGGATCCATCCTAAGGCGGGTGCGCATGGGGAGAGCGCCTGCTCGTCACGGGGACATCGGAGAGGCGGTCGTACAAAGTACACCCGCACGCCAGTGCAGATCATCGGAAGGCGGGTGCGCATGGGGAGCGCGCCCGCACGCCAGTGCGGATCATCGGAAGGCGGATGCGCATGGTAGGCGCGCCCGCACGCCAGTGCGGATCATCGGAAGGCGGGTGCGCATGGGGAGCGCGCCCGCACGCCAGTGCGGATCATCGGAAGGCGGGTGCGCATGGGAAGCGCGCCCGCAGGCCAGTGCGGTCCATCGGAAGATGGGTGCGCATGGGGAGCGCGCCCGCAGGCCAGTGCGGATCGTCAGAAGGCGGGTGCGCACGGGGAGCGAGCCCGCATGCCAGTGCGGATCATCGGAAGGCGGGTGCGCATGGGGAGCGCGCCCGCACGCCAGTGCGGTCCATCGGAAGGCGGGTGCGCATGGGGAGCGCGCCCGCACGCCAAGTACGGTCAGAACTGCGGGGGCACATATGAGTGCGCCCGCACACCAGTGCGGAAGATCAGCTGGAGCCGTTATCAGCATGGCACCATCACCTGTGTAAGGAGAGCTGGCGAACGAATCGCCTTAGACCAAAGGGGTGGAACCCTTTGGAGCCCTCGAAGCGTCGTCGTCCATGTCTGCGGACACAAGAGTGCATTAGACATACTGGGTTTATTCTTTGGGCCTGGCGTGTTCTAACACACACTACATTATGAAGTGCATAAGTAACACACAACCATAAATGTTATAATGCGAAGCCGACCATCTGCCTGTGCCGATCGGATCCGGTGGAGGATCTGACTTAAAATTAATGAATTAGTGGGCGTAGAGGGAGGCAATGTCTCCGTATGTATATTTACCGCTTTCTCAGGCGATCTGTAAAGGGTGTCAACAGAGCTTACCCCAATAAAAGACCTCCTTGGAAGTCATGGGCTTGGTCCTGACAGCTCTGCATGGACATTGCTCTGAGAAGCTGGGAGCGGAACCTCGACGGTAAAATATTATTAAGAAAACAAACATCTTAAAATCACCATAAAACTATGAAAAAAAAACTTAAAGTTAAGAACATATGCACAACATGTAAATTAAAAGAACAAAACGAAGAGGGAAACACCTGATTAAGAGGCTGAAACTCAAAATCTTTCGGCAAACAAAAACATACAAAAGTTTACACAAAAATAACAGTTAAAATAATACAATGCGCTAAAATAACCCAAACCTGGTGTTACACTAGACTACATTGATAGGAAAGGCAGAGAAGAAGATTAAGAGAACGATAGGAAAGGGAGCTATTTACAGGAATACTCCTCTACGTTCCCGTCAGGGGGAAAGAGCGTAGACCGACCTCAGCTCCGGGACACTGTCGATCGAGGTGTGAAAACAAGCCATAGCTTGGCCAAACTCAGAGAAAATCTTATCTGTACAGGGTTTTTGCAGACGTTCAGGACGAAAGCGCGACCCTGCCAGAAACGAATGCAGAAGGCGAGAAAACCCGCGTGGCTCAAGGGCGGGTGTGAAACGAGAGAACAGGATCAGAACAGGACAGAAACTCGCTGCTGGGCCCTGCCGCCGTCCATCTGGAGATGATCTGAAAAGTAGAAATAGTTTAGAACGAAATAAGTAGAAGAAACAGGGCGACTGAACATTAGAAGGGGGAAGATGGGATTAGTAATGTGTCGTCGGGTTGACTACCGTCAAGGGTATTCCCCACTCCACGGGCTGGATGAAGGGAAGGCTCTGAAAAAGAACAGGCTGCAAGCGTGTTAGGATCCAAGTCATACAGGGTTATGTTACAGGACGGACTGGTAATCAACAGAGGGCAGCATGCATCCCGCTGGGGCTCTGAAAAAAGAAATATAATGGTAAGCGGAAGAAAAGGAAAAGTGTCTTGCTCCCTACTCGTCCTGTGAGCAATGAACATAATTATGTAAAATAAACAATATTATTAATTTATGTAATTGTTTGTCTTTATGAAACATTTTATTTCTACATTACACAATTAACAAAATGTTAAATTTCAGTTGAAATGTACACTGTACTTTACACGATTGTTTTGTTCAAAGTCTTTATTTATGTAATTGTTATTTTAGGGGTAACTTAAATGTTACAATACTCCCCCCGAAAGAAAATCCATGGCTTGTTAGAGGTCGAGTCGGTTGGGTTGACGAATTAGTCGACCAGAACGCGAGGAGATTTGAAAGGGTTTATCTTCAGGATGTGAGACATGGGCAGATGCATTTGAAGGAGGTACGGTGTGAGCTGGGTTATCGACCAGAGGCGTGGTTGGTGTAGGTTCCTTTTCTTCCAGGTATGCAGGCTTTAAGCGGTCAATGGATACCCAGTCGCTCTTCCCACCAATGCTGAGACGGTATGCCTTGGGGTTACGCTCCAAGACAGCATATGGCCCGCGGTACGGGCGGGTGAGGGGTGACCTGTGAGCGTCATTTCTTACGAATACATATAGGCAGCTGTGGATCAGCTTGGGTAGGTATTGTGAAGGAGATGTTGAGTGCGTCTGAGTGCATGGTCGGTACTTCTCAACAGCATGGCGTAGTTTGGTGAGGTGCTCAGAATCTGTAGGGGTATCTAGACTCGGGAAGAACTCCCCTGGAACAGTGAGGGCTTCCCCAAACACCATTTCAGCAGGGGAAACTTGTAATCCCTCTTTTGGGGATGTTCGGATCCCGAGAACCCAGGGAAGTTGAGCTTTCCAGTCTGATTTAGTGCAGAGCGCCAATAACGCTGCTTTCAGAGTACGATGGGACCGCTCCACCATACCGTTGGCTTCTGGGTTGTATGAGGTGGTGTGGTGGATAGTTGATCCCATCAATTCTCCTAAAGATGTCCAAAGTTGAGATGTGAAGGCAGGTCCGCGGTCAGAGGTAATGTCGTCTGGAACGCCAAAACGACTGATCCATCCGTGTAATAGAGCTTCTGCACAGTCTCGGGCAGTGGTGTGTTACGTGGGAATTGCCTCCGGCCAGCGGGTGGGGCGCACTGTAAATAGATACTGAGCGCCGTCTGAAGGTGGAAGGGGTCCCACTACATCGACGTGGAGATGTCCAAACCGGCGCATGGGCTGCCGAAATTCTCCTGTGCCAGATTCAGTGGGACGACTTACTTTGCTCATCTGGCAGGCAACACAGCATCGAGCCCACTGTTTGATGTCTTTGTTCATTCCATGCCAGATGAATTTATCCTTCATCAGACGAGCAGTTGTTCGTCCAGACGGGTGTGATAGACCATGGATGAGGTTGAAGATTTTTCAGCGGAAAGATTTTGGGATAAGGGGGCGTGGACGACCTGTGCTTACATCACACAGAATGGTGCGGCCTTCAATGTGAACATCTTTCCACTGCAGGCTGGTGATGGCTGTGTGGTATTCTGTAGTCTCTGGGTCATCTTTTTTGGGCTGCTGCTACTTTACTGTAGTCAATTCCGAGGTTTATAGAGTTTATTTCCACCCTTGATAGTGCGTCAGCTACAGGATTCATACTCCCTGGTGTATATTTGATAGAGCAGCCAAACTCGGCGATGCTGGAGAGTTGCCGCTGTTGTCTGTCCGACCAAGCATCACCAGGTTTGGAAAAAGCATGTACCAGTGGCTGGTGATCTGTGAGGATGGTGAATGCGCTGCCTTCTAAGAGATGTTTAAAGTGACGCACCGCAAGATAAACAGCGAGTAGTTCGCGGTCGAAAGTGCTGTATCTCACCTCTGCTTGACGTAGCTTTCTGCTGAAAAAACCAAGAGGATGTGTCTTACCCCTTATGGTCTGTTCAACGACTGCCCCAACAGCAATGGAGCTTGCGTCTGTGGGAAGGGTAAGTGGAATGCCTGGTGTGGTGAAGGTGAGAGTTGTAGCTGATGCAAGGGCAATCTTGGTGGTCTCGAACGCTTTTTGTTGCTCAGGTCCCCACTCCAATTTCTTTGGTTTGCCGGCAAGGGAGTTGTAAAGTGGTTCCATGATGTGTGTAGTCTTTGAAAGGAAACGATGGTAGTAATTTACCATGCCGACAAATTCTTGGAGTCCTTTGATAGTGGTTGGTGGGGGAAATCGTGAAACTGCGTCTACCTTACTTGGAAGGGGTGAGACGCCTGTTGGCGAAATCTTGTGCCCGAGAAATTCCACGGATGTGGCACCAAATTGACATTTGTCTTGACGCACAACCAGGCCGTTATTATGGAGTCGTTTTAACACGACCCGTAAGTGTTGGAGATGTTCGTTGGGGTCTCCTGAGAAGATGAGGATATCATCAACATAGAAGGCGCAAAAGGGAAGGTCTCCGAGAATGCCATCCATCATGCGTTGGAAGGTAGCCCCTGAATTTCGTAGGCCAATTGTGGAGAAATTAAAGGTGTAATGACTGCTGTTTTGTGTATGTCTTCAGGGTAAACAGGTACTTGAAAGTAGCCTTTCAGGAGGTCGAGTTTATAGAAAACCTTGGAACCATGAAGGTTAGAGGTTAGGTCCGCCATGTTGGGAAGAGGATAGTGGTCTGGTTCTGTGATCAGGTTAAGACGCCTATAGTCACCACATGGATGCCAGGTGCCTTCGGGTTTCCGCACAAGATGCAGAGGAGATGCCCAGGGACTTGATGCCTTTTGACAGATGCCCATCTGTTTTCATTTCGGAGTAAGCTTGTTTAGCTGCTTGAAGCTTCTCTGGAGATAAAAGCCTGAATTTTGAGTGTACCGGAGGGCCTGTCGTTTTGATGTAATGGAATATTGCATGTTTGGCTGGCTGTCCAGGCTGCTGACGGAGTTCTGGTCGAAAAACGTCTGGGTACTCTTTGCAGAGGCTGTCGTAAGGGGTATCTGCTTTCACAGTGCAGATTTCTGTGTACTGATGATTGGAACCTAGGGGTGTAGAGCAGAAGGTTGCTACATCCAATAGTCTACGATTGGCGACATCAACGAGTAGTCCGTGGTGCCCGAGGAAGTCTGCTCCCAGAAGAGGTGTCTTAACATCAGCAATGATGAAGTCCCAAGTGAAGCTGCGTCCGGCGACTTGAATGGGTATAGTCTGGATACCGTACATTGGGATGGGGCTTCCATTGGCTGCAACAAGTTTGACATTTGATGATCGTGTCCAGGAACGAGTTTTGTTTTCTGCTGTGGCTGGGAACAGAGAACGGAATGCGCCTGTATCCACGAGGAATTTGCGACCAGATAGGGAGTCCGTAATAAAGAAGCCCGATGCTGAGTTGTCAAGTGCGTTGACGTTCCCGCGTCTCGGGTTCTGGGTTGCCACCTTAGCGGGGAGTGGTGGCCCCATTACACGTTTTTTTGCCCACTGGCATCCAGGTAGGCACTTGTGGGCCCCTGCTCCGAACCTGTAGTGGTAATAACAAAATCCATGTGATGGTTGGGAAGAGGCACTTCCAGGTTTGTAGTGTCTTACCTGTGAGTTGGGTCGTCGCTTGTTAGCAGCATTGATGTCAGGGACGTCCTCGGCGGATGCAGAGTAGGTTGTGTCAGGTTTTCGAGAATCTCTGGCAGCATTGATGAGATTGTCTGCCTTCTTTATGAGATCGTTTATGGGACTGTCGTCGGCTTCATGCAGGGCAGATCTTACAGAGGGGGGAAGGCGCTGCAGCCACAGCTCCCGCATCAAGTCCATACGCCGTGGTTTGTTGGTGGTAGGGTCGAGGTCAGGGAGTGTAGCGAGAGCCTGCATCTCGTTCCATGCTGCATGTGCTGTTGTGTCTCCCAGAGGTATATGGGGAAGACTCAGGAGCTTTTGGGCACGGGCGCTGACGGAGAGAGTGAACTCTTGTAGAAGGTAACTCTTCCAGTTTTCATATTCGACGTCTTGGTTCTGGTCCTGGTTGTCCAGCCATGCGGCAACACGAGGGAATAACTGCTCGGGGATTGCCTCCAACACATAGTCTGCCTTCGTTCGGGGGTCTGTGACTCTTCTCAGGCGAAACTGGATTTCTGCCCGCCGGAACCAGGATGTAGCTTCTTGTGGGCAAAAGGGGGACTTCATCCACGCCGTAGCTTCACTGCTACGGCGTGGATGGAAGGAGTTTCGGCGTTTCTTTCGCTTCACTAGGAGTTGTCTTCAGCGACATGGTCCGAGTATAGGGGTCACCAATTGTGAGGAATCAAGAAGCGTATTCAGTCGAAACCAACTTTATTTTGGAATAAAAGTACATATTACATAGCTATGATGATTATGTAAAAATACCAACATAATTATGTAAAATAAACAATATTATTAATTTATGTAATTGTTTGTCTTTATGAAACATTTTATTTTTACATTACACAATTAACAAAATGTTAAATTTCAGTTGAAGTGTACACTGCACTTTACACGATTGTTTTGTTCAAAGTCTTTATTTATGTAATTGTTATTTTAGGGGTAACTTAAATGTTACAGTCCCAGTCAGACCCAGGGTCCCATGGTTAATCGTCTTCCCCCTCCGATGACGGGGCCGAGGATTCCGAATCCAAGAGGTTATCAGCACCGGGATCTTGTAAAGGTCCCATGTCCGATTCCGGGTCCGGAGGGGCTGTGCCGTCCAAACGGGGAAAGTTGTCCGGAGGGACGAATTCCGCAGTGACCCGAAATGCTTTAAATTTATTTGGGTGCAAGGTGACATCCTGCCCATCTGAATTCGGTCTCCTCACCACATAAGCCACGAGCCCGAGCTTTTTCAAGACCCGGACTAGCCCTAACCATCGGGGACCCAGGGGTCTGGTTCCATGACTGGGGTGCAGGATAACGCTGCGATGTACAAAGACCAGATCCCCTTCGTTATACTCCCGCGGTCGAGCCCGCCGCCTTCGAACGTGATCGGCGGTCCAACGCTCACGAGCCTTTCGGGCGGCCTCACCAGCTGCTCGGAGTTTTGATCTTAATGAGGGCAAGGCCCCTTCGGCAAGATTACGTGGTTTGATCCCACGCTCCGGTGTATGGAGGAATTGATGGCAAACCTCACATACAGTAATATTTCGGTGCAAGGTGACATCCTGCCCATCTGAATTCGGTCTCCTCACCACATAAGCCACGAGCCCGAGCTTTTTCAAGACCCGGACTGGCCCTAACCATCGGGGACCCAGGGGTCTGGTTCCGTGACTGGGGTGCAGGATAACGCTGCGATGTACAAAGACCAGATCCCCTTCGTTATACTCCCGCGGTCGAGCCCGCCGCCTTCGAACGTGATCGGCGGTCCAACGCTCACGAGCCTTTCGGGCGGCCTCACCAGCTGCTCGGAGTGGCAAACCTCACATACGGTAATAGATCGTCCCAACAATCAGGATCATCCATTTGAAGCGTGCTCAGGGCGTCCTTGACCACCCGATTCACCCTCTCCACCATATCGTTGGCTTGCAGATGGTAAACTGTGGTGAAGAGCGACTTCACCTGGAGGTGATGACAGATGTCGGAAAGGAGACGATTGCGGAATTCAAGGCCGTTATCTGATAATAGGGTCCGCGGGGGACCGTACCGAGTAACGAATTCCGGGAACAGCTCGACAAACCGGGTAAGATGGTCAGTCAGCACAAGTACGTATTTGTTTCCACGCGCCGAAGGAATAAGAGTGAGGATATCCACGGACACCCGCTCGAAGGGCTCCGCGACGTCCGGCATGGACTGTAGGGGACTTCGGGCGATCGTCCCCTTCCTCCGTTGACATGCCGTACATGATGCGACATATCTCCGGGATGCGGCCAACATCCCGGGAAAGTAAAAATGATCCCTTAGCCGCTGATACGTCCTGTGGACGCCCTGATGTCCGGCGGACGGTACGGCATGGACCGCATCCAAAGCGGCGCCGCACAGCGACCCTGGGATTACGAGCTGAAGCATGGCTCGTTCATTATTGGACTTGACATGATATAAGACTCGGTCCCGAAGTTCGAACTGGTCTAGGGGAAGAGGGATACGCCTCGGCGGCAGGCGGCCTTCCTCCAGATACTCTATGAGCTGTTGCCAAAGGGGATCATCTCTCTGATGACGCTCCACCAAGTCTGGTTGCGCAAGGGGCTATCAAGTTCAGCAATGGCTGCGATCTGACGACTGAGGAAGTCAGGGACGTGGTGGACTCGACCCGGCTTATAAAGAAGCTCGAAGTCGTAAAATGTCAGTTCGTGAGCCCATCGCGTCATCCTTACCGAGGCAGTTGGCTTGCGGAAGACTGATACCAACGGCCTGTGATCTGTAAAGATACGGAATCGTCTCCCATAAAGGTAAGGGTGATAAAGCCTAGTGCTCTCGACAACAGCGAAGGCTTCCAGATCGATGGTCGGGTACCTGGTCTCGGTATCCCTAAGCTTCCGAGAAAAATATGCAACAGGTGGAGTTCCCCAACCTTATCCAGCTGCATAAGGCAAGCACCGATCGCCGTGCCCGAAGCATCGGTGTGAAGCTCAAAGGGCTTTTCAAAATTTGGTTGGATCAAGCAAGGCGCGGTGGCAAGCGCCTGCTTAAGCAGTTCAAAAGCCTCCTGCTGAGGTTTGCCCCATGAAAATTTTGTATCTTTTTTCAGGAGCCGAGTCAAAGGAGATGCGACCCTTGCATAATTGGGCACGTGCCTGCGAAAAAAAACAGTTGCCCCCAAGAACTGGCGAACGTGCCGTTGGTTGCGTGGTGTCTTTATGGCTCGTATCACTGTAACCTTGTCAGGGTCAGGCAAAACACCGTCCGGCGTAATC
Source organism: Penaeus vannamei (assembly GCF_042767895.1). NCBI lineage: Eukaryota > Metazoa > Arthropoda > Malacostraca > Decapoda > Penaeidae > Penaeus > Penaeus vannamei. Next base: position 19,950,780 of record NC_091578.1, on the reverse strand, counting down.
AAGTGGCCAAGAAAACGAAAAGTGTCGGTCGCGAAGCGACCGACACTTTTAAGCCTGAACCCTGCTCCAGCGACCAACTGCAACACGGCATCGAGGTGATATAGGTGCTGCTCAAACCCTGCACTGTATATTACGACATCGTCAAGATATGCCAGCGCGTGGTGGCCCGACACCGGGTTGAGAACGGCGGCGATAGCCCTCTGAAAAGTTGACGGGGCCGTCGTCAATCCAAAGGGCATACGCGAAAACTGAAACAGACGTGTGCCGTCCGAGAAAGCTGTCTTTTCTCGGTCCCTCTCATCGACCTCAACAGTCCAGTATGCGCTTTTAGCATCGAGGACACTAAACCAAGACTTACCTGCCAGCTGATCAATGGCAGCGTCCATCCTGGGTATGGGATACGCATCTGAAACTTTTTTCGCGCAAACGCGTGCCAAACCATCCTTCTTTTTCACTAGCACAACGGGAGAGAGCCATGGTGAGCAAGAAAGCTCGATCACCCCGTTTGCAAGCATCTTGTCGCACTCCGTACTCTCCGGGAGGCGCCACTGTTTCACACGGACGGGTTGGTCGTCCGTGGTTTTGATTTTATGCTTCATGTGTGGCACCACACCTGGAGGCAGCCCTTTGTTGAACAGATCCGGGTAACGATCAAGTACCTGGACAAGCTGTTCACGATGGACTGACAACAGGTGAGCAAGATCCACCCGGGGAACACCAACTGCCCCTGCTGATGAGGGAAGTTCCTCGTTCTCAAAAGAACATACCAGGAAAACCTCAAACTCGTCCATGTTATAGCCAAAGTCATTAAGTCCATGTGCAAAATCAAACCGGTCCTCGAAGTCCGCCATCAGACTATCCGGTTCGCTTCCATCATCGATGGGAGTCGAGGAAGCCATGTCTAAAGCTCCTCGACTATCCCCGGAGGATGAGCCCACATCTTCCAGGTTGACGCCGGAATCCTGGTCCATGGATTCCGCGTCGTATTCGAGACAATTAAGTGAAACCTCCACGATCGCCGCATAGCAGAGGACGAATCCTTGCTTGATCTCAACCGGAACTGTCTGATCGTTGACGACCCAAACGTCAACCTCCGGTTGGGAGAGGTCCACCAACGAGCGAGGTACCAGGACCTTGGCGGTGTCGCTCTCAGCACAAGCCAGTCCGCCCTTCAAGCCGTTCACAAGGCATCGCACGAATCGCCCCGCCCGATGGGGACAGGTGACTCTCCGCGCGCATCTCATCGCACCTTCCCGGTCTCCGCCGCTCGCACTACAGCAACGTAACACGGCCTCCGGTTCGTGGTATGTCAGGATGGCGAGGGACCCGGCACCCGAGAACGAAGAACTGCAGAACTGGCCCCTGAAACAGGGGAGAGGTTCAACTTAAAATTGAACCTCCGCAGCAGGTCCACACCTATCAGCACCTCTGCTGGAAACCTGGTGTCGTCGTCCACCACGAACACCGAGTGCCGGCACTTACAGGCTCGGGAAAACTTAAACTCAAGGGTTGCCCTGCCCTTGATGTCCAACGCGGCCCCAGATGCCCCCCTAAGGCCGCGTGGGTGCGGTGAGAGCGGGGTGCTGGAAATCCTCCTGAAACAAGACTCCTTCACCACCGTTTCCTCACTTCCCGAGTCAAGAAAGGCTAAGACCTTAGTCCCAGCAACCACACAATTCAATAGCGGCCGCCCCGCCTGAATCTGTGCCTCGGGAAGCTCCGGTTCCGTGGAACTGTCGTTCCCCTCGCAGTGGCTCGTTGTGGTGGCGGTTGTGTTCTGTCGGGCGGTGCTCTACGTTGTTCTGCCCGAAAAAAGCACCGCCCAGCCACATGCCCTCGGCGGCCACACCGGGTGCACTGATTACCCTCTCGCACCGCACGACACTCGGAGGCGTCATGCGTAGTCACCTGATGGTAGGGACACCAGCGGCGGGGTTCTCGAGTGCGTATGGGTAACTCTGCTAGGGGATCAACTGGAGGGGAAGCTGCCGGAGATCGACCCTCGCGAGGAGTAGAAGAGCGAGGTTTAGGCCCTGCCTCGCTCGAGAAACTGACCAAGGGTTTCTCTACCCGCCCGGCATAGTGCCGATAGTGCCAGACTTTTTGGGCTGCTTCGACCACCCGGTAAAGTGGCTGATCCTCTATCAACAGGAGTTTTTCCCGCAGCCAGGGCGGGAGTCCATGGAGAAAAGTTCTCATCAGAGGTTCAGCTGGCCCAAGTTCACCAGGATAGTCACGCATGCCTTGATAAACCATGGTCTCGACCGCGAGATAGAAGTCCCTAGGGGAAGTGTCGCCGAGTACGTACGACCCCAAATGCCGTAGATACTCCATCGACGAGCACGTCCCCCGGAGACGTTGTCGAAGGGTTTCCTTGAACTCGTCCCAGGTCCCAATGCCGTCAAAAACTGGGGAGTTAATGACTATATCCGCCGTCCCCCTACAGCTACCACGGCGGCGCGGATCAGAGCCTCATCCGTCCCATAAGGATGGGCTTGCTCAACGTGCCGCAAACAAGTTTCCAACTCCTGATTCCTCCGAAGAGGCTGGCTAGCTGGAACTTCTGCCCGGTAAGGCGGAATCGGGTCACGCAGGGTTATACCCTGATCTAAGGGACACGGATTGACGGGCGCACGCTGAGACGAGTGGCCAGTTGTGACCGCATGCACCCCCGCTTCTACCTGCGATGCAGAGGCCGCAGCTGGTGAACGAGTGTGTGGCTCAGATGCCCTGGGCTCCAGTAATCGCACGATATTGGCGTACTGCCCTTCCAGGGTACTGAACCGAGAATTCAGTCGTTCAAATTTATCCACCAGCTCCTCATACATCGAGAGCGAGAGGTGGTCACGGGGCTCTAGCCCTTGCAACAAAGTCAAAGATTGAACATTATCTCCTCGATGGAACTCGGGGCCCTCAAAAAGGGTGTTAGCAGAGGATCCTGAGGACTCATTAGTGGGTTCTCCTTGGACGGTATTGCGTGTGCGAAGCATTTTTGCGTCCCAGCACTTGCTCTACAACCCGTTACTTAGCGTGCGATAGACTTGCACAAAGGCTTGACCAGACACTTTATAGAAAGAATGTCTGTTCTCTCCCACCGCTGCTTACCAAAAAGACAGTTATAGCGGGGCGTAGACCCAGTAGATTTTAAGTGGTCTGGTTGAGTCCGGGCTCAACCGAGAATATGGTTTTTGCTCAAGGGAAAGATTCGTCTGCATTGAACAGATGTAAGGTTCCGGGCCTACGGCATGCTGCCACCACCCGATTAGTAGGTTCGGGAACCCTGTATGTCGTGTAAGTGGGTGTGGGTGTTGTATCAGAGAAGAGTGGAAGGAAAGTACAGAATGTGTGTGCTGAATGTTGGATATGTAAGTGTGCAGATGTGAAAAGGGAGATAGTGTAGGCTGAGCGTCTGCGTGGACGTGTTTGGAAGAAAAAAGCAAGATCATGGAATTCTTCTTCCCTTCGGTTTGAGCATCCGCCTGCTAGGAGCGGGAACACAGGTATAGCAAAATGAATCTGTTCTTTTGATATCAGCTTAATATTCTCTGATTTATCTAGCCTTTTTACAGCCTTTCAAGGGTTGTGTGATGTCAGAGCAACCAGCAATATGCTGTTTAGGAGACCCGAGTCTGAGAAAGATTTAGGCATCTAACCTTGGTCAGAACCAGAACTTTAGTGGTGGTAAGATTATGAATTATTCTGACTGGAGTTGAGTAAAAGCTCTATGATGGTATGATGTTTATTTTGGGAGCAAATTGCACTCACTAGGGAGTTACAGGCATTTTCAGTCATGGAAAGGTAGACAAAAGTGTGTGCATTTCGGCCATAACATATTTACAATATTCATGTTTAAAAATAAATAAATAGTTAGTTTGGCTTGGCGACTTCAACGCCATAAAAGTAGTGAGACTTGGTTAGAATTACGTTCATAGTTATAAAGATAACAAAGTTCACATTATCACCACAGTCCTTCTTGACTGATGGCTGAACGTAAAAATAAAATAAATAAATGAATAAGAATGCCTGCGAGACTATATTGCAAATGAAAAAAATCTATATACGTCTGCGGGATGTAACCGCACGTGGAACACGGCGGGGACTTCGTCTCCGGCGGCTCATGATGCGTTGGTCGAGGTTCATGGAGATGACATCATCCTTAGAGTCGGGACGTACGCAGCCGTACACTACAATAATCATGATGATAATGACTATAATGATAATAATCATAAAAATGATGACAGTAATGATAATAATGATAATAATTATCATTCAGTCCATTTATAATGAAATAAAAGCCAGAAGTAATAATATCCCAGAAGTCGAAAAAAACGGCAAAATCTAGCGTACTACAGCCCCTTCAGGGAAACGTCGAAAAAAAAACTTTTCGCTTTTTAATGGTAATTATGAGGATTTTAACATTAATTCAGGTAATTATGATGATTTCTATGATGATTCATTTATTATTGACAATAATGAGGACAATTATGATGATAATGACAATAATAATGATGATAATGATAAAGTCATAATTATAATGATAATCTTG
>NC_091578.1:19941494-19945734 GCF_042767895.1 Penaeus vannamei | reverse complement strand
ATGTATGTTTTATATATATATATATATATATATATATATATATATATATATATATATATATATATATATACATATATATATACATATATATATATATATATATATATATATATACATATATATATATGTTTATATATGTATGTTTTATATATATATATATATATATATATATATATATGTATATATAAATATGTATATACATATATATATATATACATATATGTATATACATACATATATATATATATATATATATATATATATATATATATACACATATATATATATATATATATATATATATATATATATATATATATATATACAGATATATATATATATATATATATATATATATATATATATATAGAAATATATATATATATGTATATATAAATTTATATACATATATATATGTTTATATATGTATGTTTATATATATATATATATATATATATATATATATATATATATATATATATATATATTCATAATGAAGGGGCTATGCACTGGCAGGGGGAGGCTTATGCAGAGCTGCTCCCTTTTTCGGACGAGGCTAGCCAGCGGTGGCAGCTGTAAGCGAGAAGGCATGCAAAAGCTCTTAACACTAACTAGACTACCACTACATCGCTTCACACCACCCTGCGCATGAAGCACCCACCCATCCCTTGGATGCATAAAAAGTTGGGGGTTGGGGAAACTAGAATAGCATTTAGTGCCCCTGTGAAAGAAACTTGTGGGAAAAGTGGTGGTCAGAAATATAATACCATCCAATAAATTTCAACTGTTTTCATACCAATGTGCAGAGATGGCCCACTTGGCATTTAAGCCTACTCCATTATTTTTAAACAAAAATGTGATGCAGTCCCCTTCTAAGCAGAGGCATAAGTAGTTCATTCTGGTGTAATAGATCATTTGGAGTGCAGTATTTTACAAATTTTGGGCCAATACTTGCATGACATACACATTTTTTATAATGCCTGGGGGGCATGTGCCTCCAGCCGAACCCTACAATTAGCAACATCCCTGCCAAATAAATTATGAATTAAATGGGCATTTGCACCATTGCCAATAGCAAACAAGATAAATACATGACCAGAATTTATCATTTCAGTCAAAGCATATCGTCTGATGGAAGCTGAAAACAATGACCCCTTAAAGTATTTTTATGATATGAAGCACAAATATCAAGACACCTGAAAGGGTTGATGTATATCAGTACAGGTTCATACTAGCTTTAAAAGCTTTCTTGGTATCTCCCCTGTATTAATACACAAAATATTTAAGAATAAAAGATTTTCCATTTCAGGTATAATATCCAAATCAAAAGGCGCTATATTTGAGACTGGTGTTAAATTTCACTATTGTTTGACCTTTGGTGACCTTGACCTTTGGTTTGAATAGTCATGCTTATATTCATCTTGTAGCTTACTTCCTAAGCTACATAACGAGTGGTCATACATGACTATATGTTGTTTAGTTCAAAAGTTATTGCTATTCTAGTTTCCTCTACCCCCAACTTTTTATGCATCTGAGGGTGCTAACTTTTCAGACAAAACACTGAATAGCTTCATTACTGCCCGGTTTCAGCATGTCCACCCTCACTAAAAAGGTGTCCCAGGAGACCCCCTACAAAAATCGTGAGTGATTTAGAAGCCCTCTCGACTCCCAAAATACCCCTTGGCTCCAGGAATATAACCTTGATATTGCCCAGAGTTACACCAGAATGGCTTTGAATAGTAGGTCTGCCCAATATCCAGTCCATGCAAGTGTTGTAAAGTGTTGATGCAAGGGTACAGCCTTGCCTCACTGCTGAATTAACAGAAAAGAAACTCGACGGGCCGCCAACACACTTTTCAGCATTTTCAATACCAGTATACAGACTGATTCCTGATGCACTGTATCGAATGCCTTCTTGAGGCTGATGCAGGCTGCAAGCAACCCTTGCACGAACTCACGACGGCGCTTTACAGTGACTCGAAGCACAAGGATATGGTCTATTGTGGACTTTTACCAGGAGTGGATCCAGATTGCTTTGGTTTTTGATGCCTTAGCAGGTGGTCTCTGATATGTCTCAGAAGGATGTGGGCGAGAATCTTGCCTGAGCGGTGCGATGCCTCAGTGATTGCTGCAGTCCCATCGGTCCCCCTTTCCCTTCTAGAGGGATGACCACACTCCTCAGCAGATCAGGAGGAACGGTACCGGACCGCCAGATAGCAGCCAGGGCCCAGATTCACTAACGCACTTACGATGGTAAAAATCACTGGTAACTATGTTACCATGGTTAACAGACATTGGTTGTATTCACTAACAACTTGCCATTGGAGTTACCATGGTAAATTTTACTTGGTCAGTGCACTGGTAACTTCTGGGAAGACGATGTCATCACGTGTTATACTAGAATGCACTAGAATGCAGAATGAACTCTTTAAGAATTCTTCTCTGACATAATCATTACAATTGCTATAGAAAACCTACGATGCTGATATATAAAGTGGCAATACCCATGATATAGACGAGTATAACAATATCTGTGTCTGTCCCCTTCCAGAGAGGGATGACCACAGCCCTCAACAGGTCAGGAGGAACGGTACCGGACCGCCAGATGGCAGCCAGGACAGCATGCAACCCCTGCACCCTGGGCTCACTACCAGCCTTAAACAGTTCAGCTGGAATGCCGCATATACCTGCTGCTTTACCACGTGCTGCTGTCACCTGTGAAGAGGGCTTGGAGTTCACGGCTTTTCAGGGCTTGGTATGCAGGACGAAGGTCATTTATTAAGAGATGGTTTTCTACTTCCTAATAAACTGTTCCTTGTCCCTTCTTAACAATGACCGAGTTCTGTGCACCTGAGATCGGTGCAAATTCCGATCCCCTGTCAGACGAGCCACACAACAAGCATCTGTGGCATCCAATGTCTCCTGCGAGACATCAATCGTTTTTTGAGCTGCCTCAAGTGTTTCACGCTTGAATGTATCCCACAGGAGTACAGGGTCCATCAGATTTTCAAGCACTGCGAAACGACCACAGACTGTCTCAGCAAACTCCCCCTCCCTTAGCCTGTCCAAGTGAAATACCCTGGGGTGATCATTGGACCACTGGGGAATTTTGAAGGGGACCCGGAGGGTAGCCACAACCAATCTATAGTCAGTACCACAGAACTCGGCACTCCTATACATCCTGCAGTTCTGGAGTATCCTCCTTAGCTGCATTACCCGCATCACTGTACCATGTCCAATGATGTGGGTCTCAGTGGTGGCACCAGGAGCCAGAATTCTTCAATTTCTGGGACCTTGCAAAGTCCCAGAAAAGGAGGCTATTCTCGTTGTCGGTATCAGCTCCTGAATCACGAAGACGAGACATCTCATAGCCAGCTCGATCGCAGCCAGATACTGCATTGAAGTTAACCAGAACAATACGAATATCTTGCTGGGAACAACAGATGTAAGTTTGGCATAGAACATCTATGTCAAGTTTACAAACATCGGTAGGAGCGTACATAGCAGTAAGAGACATGAAGCCAAATGCTAGCTTCAATCTCAATACCATTATATGCTTATTGACTGTAGTAACCTCTACCACTGAGGGCTGGTGCCTAGTGGAGATGGTGACCATCGCTACAGCCTGATCAATGATAGATGTACTCACCTACACTGGTCGTGCCGCTGCCAGGTCTTCCCACATCTAAGAGAGCAGCCACTCCAACTCTCAGCCTCATCATTTCTCTCGATAGTAGAGGCAAGCAATCATACTGACGCAAAGAGCGGATTTTCCAGGCCCCCACCCTGACTTCCCGCCTGAAGTTAACCATCGGGCAGTCACTCCAGGTGGACGCCACCTATGCCATCACCATCGATGCTGCCCCACATAAAAGGGGGCGGCAGGCTGCGGGACCCAACATCCACCTGTGGGGTTAAATAGGGCTTTGCCCCACAAGCTTCATTCCTGGGTGGCGGCTACCAGAAGGCGGGTGGGATGAGTAGCTCCCATATCCATCCTTGGCCTCATCAGTCACCTTCCCAACAAGACCCACAGCCTGCCTCACTTGCTGTGCAGGAGGGGTGGGGGCATGTCCACACATCGATGGGCCATGACCCTGTACCTCTGTGGCCTCCTGCTGCTCAGAGATCCCCTACAGTTCAGCCTGAGACCGCAGGTACCAATTTCCATAGGTAGCCACAAGTAGGCACTGCAGAAGCCTTAATGACGAAGAGGCTGTGCACTGGCAAGGGAGACTTA
>NC_091578.1:19886494-19923994 GCF_042767895.1 Penaeus vannamei | reverse complement strand
GGCACCATCACCTGTGTAAGGAGAGCTGGCGAACGAATCGCCTTAGACCAAAGGGGTGGAACCCTTTGGAGCCCTCGAAGCGTCGTCGTCCATGTCTGCGGACACAAGAGTGCATTAGACATACTGGGTTTATTCTTTGGGCCTGGCGTGTTCTAACACACACTACATTATGAAGTGCATAAGTAACACACAACCATAAATGTTATAATGCGAAGCCGACCATCTGGCTGCGCCGATCGGATCCGGTGGAGGATCTGACTTAAAATTAATGAATTAGTGGGCGTAAAGGGAGGCAATGTCTCCATATGTATATTTACCGCTTTCTCAGGCGATCTGTAAAGGGTGTCAACAGAGCTTACCCCAATAAAAGACCTCCTTGGAAGTCATGGGCTTGGTCCTGACAGCTCTGCATGGACATTGCTCTGAGAAGCTGGGAGTGGAACCTCGACGGTAAAATATTATTAAGAAAACAAACATCTTAAAATCATCATAAAACTATGAAAAAAAACCCTTAAAGTTAAGAACATATGCACAACATGCAAATTAAAAGAACAAAACGAAGAGGGAAACACCTGATTAAGAGGCTGAAACTCAAAATCTTTCGGCAAACAAAAACATACAAAAGTTTACACAAAAATAACAGTTAAAATAATACAATGCGCTAAAATAACCCAAACCTGGTGTTACACTAGACTACATTGATAGGAAAGGCAGAGAAGATTAAGAGAACGATAGGAAAGGGAGCTATTTACAGGAATACTCCTCTACGTTCCCGTCATGGGGAAAGAGCGTAGACCGACCTCAGCTCCGGGACACTGTCGATCGAGGTGTGAAAACAAGCCATAGCTTGGCCAAACTCAGAGAAAATCTTATCTGTACAGGGTTTTTGCAGACGTTCAGGACGAAAGCGCGACCCTGCCAGAAACGAATGCAGAAGGCGAGAAAACCCGCGTGGCTCAAGGGCGGGTGTGAAACGAGAGAACAGGATCAGAACAGGACAGAAACTCGCTGCTGGGCCCTGCCGCCGTCCATCTGGAGATGATCTGAAAAGTAGAAATAGTTTAGAACGAAATAAGTAGAAGAAACAGGGCGACTGAACATTAGAAGGGGGAAGATGGGATTAGTAATGTGTCGTCGGGTTGACTACCGTCAAGGGTATTCCCCACTCCACGGGCTGGATGAAGGGAAGGCTCTGAAAAAGAACAGGCTGCAAGCGTGTTAGGATCCAAGTCATACAGGGTTATGTTACAGGACGGACTGGTAATCAACAGAGGGCAGCATGCATCCCGCTGGGGCTCTGAAAAAAGAAATATAATGGTAAGCGGAAGAAAAGGAAAAGTGTCTTGCTCCCTACTCGTCCTGTGAGCAATCAACATAATTATGTAAAATAAACAATATTATTAATTTATGTAATTGTTTGTCTTTATGAAACATATTATTTCTACATTACACAATTAACAAAATGTTAAATTTCAGTTGAAATGTACACTGTACTTTACACGATTGTTTTGTTCAAAGTCTTTATTTATGTAATTGTTATTTTAGGGGTAACTTAAATGTTACAATACTCCCCCCGAAAGAAAATCCATGGCTTGTTAGAGGTCGAGTCGGTTGGGTTGGCGAATTAGTCGACCAGAACGCGAGGAGATTTGAAAGGGTTTATCTTCAGGATGTGAGACATGGGCAGGTGCATTTGAAGGAGGTACGGTGTGAGCTGGGTTATCGACCAGAGGCGTGGTTGGTGTAGGTTCCTTTTCTTCCAGGTATGCAGGCTTTAAGCGGTCAATGGATACCCAGTCGCTCTTCCCACCAATGCTGAGACGGTATGCCTTGTGGTTACGCTCCAAGACAGCATATGGCCCGCGGTATGGGCGGGTGAGGGGTGACCTGTGAGCGTCATTTCTTACGAATACATATAGGCAGCTGTGGATCAGCTTGGGTAGGTATTGTGAAGGAGATGTTGAGTGCGTCTGAGTGCATGGTCGGTACTTCCCAACAGCATGGCGTAGTTTGGTGAGGTGCTCAGAATCTGTAGGGGTATTTAGACTCGGGAAGAACTCCCCTGGAACAGTGAGGGCTTCCCCAAACACCATTTCAGCAGGGGAAACTTGTAATCCCTCTTTTGGGGATGTTCGGATCCCGAGAATCCAGGGAAGTTGAGCTTTCCAGTCTGATTTAGTGCAGAGCGCCATTAACGCTGCTTTCAGAGTACGATGGGACCGCTCCACCATACCGTTGGCTTCTGGGTTGTATGAGGTGGTGTGATGGATAGTTGATCCCATCAATTCTCCTAAAGATGTCCAAAGTTGAGATGTGAAGGCAGGTCCGCGGTCAGAGGTAATGTCGTCTGGAACGCCAAAACGACTGATCCATCCGTGTAATAGAGCTTCTGCACAGTCTCGGGCAGTGGTGTGTTACGTGGGAATTGCCTCCGGCCAGCGGGTGGGGCGCAATGTAAATAGATACTGAGCGCCGTCTGAAGGTGGAAGGGGTCCCACTACATCGACGTGGAGATGTCCAAACCGGCGCATGGGCTGCCGAAATTCTCCTGTGCCAGATTCAGTGGGACGACTTACTTTGCTCATCTGGCAGGCAACACAGCATCGAGCCCACTGTTTGATGTCTTTGTTCATTCCATGCCAGATGAATTTATCCTTCATCAGACGAGCAGTTGTTCATCCAGACTGGTGTGATAGACTATGGATGAGGTTGAAGATTTTTCAGCGGAAAGATTTTGGGATAAGGGGGCGTGGACGACCTGTGCTTACATCACACAGAATGGTGCGGCCTTCAATGTGAACATCTTTCCACTGCAGGCTGGTGATGGCTGTGTGGTATTCTGTAGTCTCTGGGTCATCTTTTTTGGGCTGCTGCTATTTTACTGTAGTCAATTCCGAGGTTTATAGAGTTTATTTCCACCCTTGATAGTGCGTCAGGTACAGGATTCATACTCCCTGGTGTATATTTGATAGAGCAGCCAAACTCGGCGATGCTGGAGAGTTGCCGCTGTTGTCTGTCCGATCAAGCATCACCAGGTTTGGAAAAAGCATGTACCAGTGGCTGGTGATCTGTGAGGATGGTGAATGCGCTGCCTTCTAAGAGATGTTTAAAGTGACGCACCGCAAGATAAACAGCGAGTAGTTCGCGGTCGAAAGTGCTGTATCTCACCTCTGCTTGACGTAGCTTTCTGCTGAAAAAAACCAAGAGGATGTGTCTTACCCCTTATGGTCTGTTCAACGACTGCCCCAACAGCAATGGAGCTTGCGTCTGTGGTAAGGGTAAGTGGAATGCCTGGTGTGGTGAAGGTGAGAGTTGTAGCTGATGCAAGGGCAATCTTGGTGGTCTCGAACGCTTTTTGTTGCTCAGGTCCCCACTCCAATTTCTTTGGTTTGCCGGCAAGGGAGTTGTAAAGTGGTTCCATGATGTGTGTAGTCTTTGAAAGGAAACGATGGTAGTAATTTACCATGCCGACAAATTCTTGGAGTCCTTTGATAGTGGTTAGTGGGGGAAATCGTGAAACTGCGTCTACCTTACTTGGAAGGGGTGAGACGCCTGTTGGCGAAATCTTGTGCCCGAGAAATTCCACGGATGTGGCACCAAATGACATTTGTCTTGACGCACCACCAGGCCGTTATTATGGAGTCGTTTTAACACGACCCGTAAGTGTTGGAGATGTTCGTTGGGGTCTCCTGAGAAGATGAGGATATTATCAACATAGCAGGCGCAAAAGGGAAGGTCTCCGAGAATGCCATCCATCATGCGTTGGAAGGTAGCCCCTGAATTTCGTAGGCCAAATGTGGAGAAATTAAAGGTGTAATGACTGCTGTTTTGTGTATGTCTTCAGGGTAAACTGGTACTTGAAAGTAGCCTTTCAGGAGGTCGAGTTTATAGAAAACCTTGGCACCATGAAGGTTAGAGGTTAGGTCCGCCATGTTGGGAAGAGGATAGTGGTCTGGTTCTGTGATCAGGTTAAGACGCCTATAGTCACCACATGGTCGCCAGGTGCCTTCGGGTTTCCGCACAAGATGCAGAGGAGATGCCCAGGGACTTGATGCCTTTTGACAGATGCCCATCCGAGCCATTTCGGAGTAAGCTTGTTTAGCTGCTTGAAGCTTCTCTGGAGATAAAAGCCTGAATTTTGAGTGTACCGGAGGGCCTGTCGTTTTGATGTAATGGAATATTGCATGTTTGGCTGGCTGTCCAGGCTGCTGACGGAGTTCTGGTCGAAAAACGTCTGGGTACTCTTTGCAGAGGCTGTCGTAAGGGGTCTGCACTGCTCTCACAGTGCAGATTTCTGTGTACTGATGATTGGAACCTAGGGGTGTAGAGCAGAAGGTTGCTACATCCAATAGTCTACGACTGGCGACATCAACGAGTAGTCCATGGTGCCCGAGGAAGTCTGCTTCCAGAAGAGGTGTCTTAACATCAGCAATGATGAAGTCCCAAGTGAAGCTGCGTCCGGCGGCTTGAATGGGTATAGTCTGGATACCGTACATTGGGATGGGGCTTCCATTGGCTGCAACAAGTTTGACATTTGATGATCGTGTCCAGGAACGAGTTTTGTTTTCTGCTGTGGCTGGGAACAGAGAACGGAATGCGCCTGTATCCACGAGGAATTTGCGACCAGATAGGGAGTCCGTAATAAAGAAGCCCGATGCTGAGTTGTCAAGTGCGTTGACGTTCCCGCGTCTCGGGTTCTGGGTTGCCACCTTAGCGGGGAGTGGTGGCCCCATTACACGTTTTTTTGGCCACTGGCATCCAGGTAGGCACTTGTGGGCCCCTGCTCCGAACCTGTAGTGGTAATAACAAAATCCATGTGATGGTTGGGAAGAGGCACTTCCAGGTTTGTAGTGTCTTACCTGTGAGTTGGGTCGTCGCTTGTTAGCAGCATTGATGTCAGGGACGTCCTCGGCGGATGCAGAGTAGGTTGTGTCAGGTTTTCGAGAATCTCTGGCAGCATTGATGAGATTGTCTGCCTTCTTTATGAGATCGTTTATGGGACTGTCGTCGGCTTCATGCAGGGCAGATCTTACAGAGGGGGGAAGGCGCTGCAGCCACAGCTCCCGCATCAAGTCCACACGCCGTGGTTTGTTGGTGGTAGGGTCGAGGTCAGGGAGTGTAGCGAGAGCCTGCATCTCGTTCCATGCTGCATGTGCTGTTGTGTCTCCCAGAGGTATATGGGGAAGACTCAGGAGCTTTTGGGCACGGGCGCTGACGGAGAGAGTGAACTCTTGTAGAAGGTAACTCTTCCAGTTTTCATATTCGACGTCTTGGTTCTGGTCCTGGTTGTCCAGCCATGCGGCAACACGAGGGAATAACTGCTCGGGGATTGCCTCCAACACATAGTCTGCCTTCGTTTGGGGGTCTGTGACTCTTCTCAGGCGAAACTGGATTTCTGCCCGCCGGAACCAGGATGTAGCTTCTTGTGGGCAAAAGGGGGACTTCATCCACGCTGTAGCTTCACTGCTACGGCGTAGATGGAAGGAGTTTCGGCGTTTCTTTCGCTTCACTAGGAGTTGTCTTCAGCGACATGGTCCGAGTATAGGGGTCACCAATTGTGAGGAATCAAGAAGAAGCGTATTCAGTCGAAACCAACTTTATTTTGGAATAAAAGTACATATTACATAGCTTTGATGATTATGTAAAAGTACCAACATAATTATGTAAAATAAACAATATTATTAATTTATGTAATTGTTTGTCTTTATGAAACATTTTATTTTTACATTACACAATTAACAAAATGTTAAATTTCAGTTGAAGTGTACACTGCACTTTACACGATTGTTTTGTTCAAAGTCTTTATTTATGTAATTGTTATTTTAGGGGTAACTTAAATGTTACAGTCCCAGTCAGACCCAGGGTCCCATGGTTAATCGTCTACCCCCTCCGATGACGGGGCCGAGGATTCCGAATCCAAGAGGTTATCAGCACCGGGATCTTGTAAAGGTCCCATGTCCGATTCCGGGTCCGGAGGGGCTGTGCCGTCCAAACGGGGAAAGTTGTCCAGAGGGACGAATTCCGCAGTGACCCGAAATGCTTTAAATTTATTTGGGTGCAAGGTGACATCCTGCCCATCTGAATTCGGTCTCCTCACCACATAAGCCACGAGCCCGAACTTTTTCAAGGCCCGGACTGGCCCTAACCATCGGGGACCCAGGGGTCTGGTTCCGTGACTGGGGTGCAGGATAACGCTGCGATGTACAAAGACCAGATCCCCTTCGTTATACTCCCGCGGTCGAGCCCGCCGCCTTCGAACGTGATCGGCGGTCCAACGCTCACGAGCCTTTCGGGCGGCCTCACCAGCTGCTCGGAGTTTTGATCTTAATGAGGGCAAGGCCCCTTCGGCAAGATTACGTGGTTTGATCCCACGCTCCGGTGTATGGAGGAATTGATGGCAAACCTCACATACAGTAATATTTCGGTGCAAGGTGACATCCTGCCCATCTGAATTCGGTCTCCTCACCACATAAGCCACGAGCCCGAGCTTTTTCAAGACCCGGACTGGCCCTAACCATCGGGGACCCAGGGGTCTGGTTCCGTGACTGGGGTGCAGGATAACGCTGCGATGTACAAAGACCAGATCCCCTTCGTTATACTCCCGCGGTCGAGCCCACCGCCTTCGAACGTGATCGGCGGTCCAACGCTCACGAGCCTTTCGGGCGGCCTCACCAGCTGCTCGGAGTGGCAAACCTCACATACAGTAATAGATCGTCCCAACAATCAGGATCATCCATTTGAAGCGTGCTCAGGGCGTCCTTGACCACCCGATTCACCCTCTCCACCATACCGTTGGCTTGCAGATGGTAAACTGTGGTGAAGAGCGACTTCACCTTGAGGTGATGACAGATGTCGGAAAGGAGACGATTGCGGAATTCAAGGCCGTTATCTGATAATAGGGTCCGCGGGGGACCGTACCGAGTAACGAATTCCGCAAGAAACACGTCTGCTACGGTTTGGGCGTCCCTCGATGCCAACGGGAACAGCTCGACAAACCGGGTAAGATGGTCAATCAGCACAAGGACGTATTTGTTTCCACGCGCCGAAGGGGTAAGAGTGAGGATATCCACGGACACCCGCTCGAAGGGCTCCGCGACGTCCGGCATGGACTGTAGGGGACTTCGGGCGATCGTCCCCTTCCTCCGTTGACATGCCGTACATGATGCGACATATCTCCGGGATGCGGCCAACATCCCGGGAAAGTAAAAATGATCCCTTAGCCGCTGATACGTCCTGTGGACGCCCTGATGTCCGGCGGACGGTACGGCATGGACCGCATCCAAAGCGGCGCCGCACAGCGACCCTGGGATTACGAGCTGAAGCATGGCTCGTTCATTATTGGACTTGACATGATATAAGACTCGGTCCCGAAGTTCGAATTGGTCTAGGGGAAGAGGGATACGCCTCGGCGGCAGGCGGCCTTCCTCCAGATACTCTATGAGCTGTTGCCAAAGGGGATCATCTCTCTGATGACGCTCCACCAAGTCTGGTTGCGCAAGGGCCTATCAAGGTCAGCAATGGCTGCGATCTGACGACTGAGGAAGTCAGGGACGTGGTGGACTCGACCCGGCTTATAAAGAAGCTCGAAGTCGTAAAATGTCAGTTCGTGAGCCCATCGCGTCATCCTTACCGAGGCAGTTGGCTTGCGGAAGACTGATACCAACGGCCTGTGATCTGTAAAGATACGGAATCGTCTCCCATAAAGGTAAGGGTGATAAAGCCTAGTGCTCTCGACAACAGCGAAGGCTTCCAG
Organism: Penaeus vannamei; assembly: GCF_042767895.1. Lineage (NCBI taxonomy): Eukaryota > Metazoa > Arthropoda > Malacostraca > Decapoda > Penaeidae > Penaeus > Penaeus vannamei. The sequence goes on along the minus strand of NC_091578.1, from coordinate 19,916,241 downwards.
ATCGATGGTCGGGTACCTGGTCTCGGTATCCCTAAGCTTCCGAGAAAAATATGCAACAGGTGGAGTTCCCCAACCTTATCCAGCTGCATAAGGCAAGCACCGATCGCCGTGCCCGAAGCATCGGTGTGAAGCTCAAAGGGCTTTTCAAAATTTGGTTGGATCAAGCAAGGCACGGTGGCAAGCGCCTGCTTAAGCAGTTCAAAAGCCTCCTGCTGAGGTTTGTCCCATGAAAATTTTGTATCTTTTTTCAGGAGCCGAGTCAAAGGAGATGCGACCCTTGCATAATTGGGCACGTGCCTCCGAAAAAAAAACAGTTGCCCCCAAGAACTGGCGAACGTGCCGTTGGTTGCGTGGTGTCTTTATGGCTCGTATCACTGTAACCTTGTCAGGGTCAGGCAAAACACCGTCCGGCGTAATCAAGTGGCCAAGAAAACGAAAAGTGTCGGTCGCGAAGCGACCGACACTTTTAAGCCTGAACCCTGCTCCAGCGACCAACTGCAACACGGCATCGAGGTGATATAGGTGCTGCTCAAACCCTGCACTGTATATTACGACATCGTCAAGATATGCCAGCGCGTGGTGGCCCGACACCGGGTTGAGAACGGCGGCGATAGCCCTCTGAAAAGTTGACGGGGCCGTCGTCAATCCAAAGGGCATACGCGAAAACTGAAACAGACGTGTGCCGTCCGAGAAAGCTGTCTTTTCTCGGTCCCTCTCATCGACCTCAACAGTCCAGTATGCGCTTTTAGCATCGAGGACTCTAAACCAAGACTTACCTGCCAGCTGACCAATGGCAGCGTCGATCCTGGGTATGGGATACGCATCTGAAACTTTTTTCGCGCAAACGCGTGCCAAACCATCCTTCTTTTTCACTAGCACAACGGGAGAGAGCCATGGTGAGCAAGAAAGCTCGATCACCCCATTTGCAAGCATCTTGTCGCACTCCGTACTCTCCGGGAGGCGCCACTGTTTCACACGGATGGGTTGGTCGTCTGTGGTTTTGATTTTATGCTTCATGTGTGGCATCACACCTGGAGGCAGCCCTTCGTTGAACAGATCCGGGTAACGATCAAGTACCTGGACAAGCTGTTCACGATGGACTGACGACAGGTGAGCAAGATCCACCGGGGGAACACCAACTGCCCCTGCTGATGAGGGAAGTTCCTCGTTCTCAAAAGAACATACCAGGAAAACCTCAAACTCGTCCATGTTATAGCCAAAGTCATTAAGTCCGTGTGCAAAATCAAACCGGTCCTCGAAGTCCGCCATCAGACTATCCGGTTTGCTTCCATCATCGATGGGAGTCGAGGAAGCCATGTCTAAAGCTCCTCGACTATCCCCGGAGGATGAGCCCACATCTTCCAGGGGACGCCGGAATCCTGGTCCATGGATTCCGCGTCGTATTCGAGACAATTAAGTGAAACCTCCACGATCGCCGCATAGCAGAGGACGAATCCTTGCTCGATCTCAACCGGAACTGTCTGATCGTTGACGACCCAAACGTCAACCTCCGGTTGGGAGAGGTCCACCAACGAGCGAGGTACCAGGACCTTGGCGGTGTCGCTCTCAACACAAGCCAGTCCGCCCTTCAAGCCGTTCACAAGGCATCGCACGAATCCCGATGGGGACTCTCCGCGCGCATCTCACCGCACCATCCCGGTCTCCGCCGCTCGCACTACAGCAACGTACCACGGCCTCCGGTCCGTGGTATGTCAGGATGGCGAGGGACCCGGCACCCGAGAACGAAGAACTGCAGAACTGGCCCCTGAAACAGGGGAGAGGTTCAACTTAAAATTGAACCTCCGCAGCAGGTCCACACCTATCAGCACCTCTGCTGGAAACCTGGTGTCGTCGTCCACCACGAACACCGAGTGCCGGCACTTACAGGCTTGGGAAAACTTAAACTCAAGGGTTGCCCTGCCCTTGATGTCCAACGCGGCCCCAGATGCCCCCCTAAGGCCGCGTGGGTGCGGTGAGAGCGGGGTGCTGGAAATCCTCCTGAAACAAGACTCCTTCACCACCGTTGCCTCACTTCCCGAGTCAAGAAAGGCTAAGACCTTAGTCCCAGCAACCACACAATTCAATAGCGGCCGCACCGCCTGAATCTGTGCCTCGGGAAGCTCCGGTTCCGTGGAACTGTCGTTCCCCTCGGCGCCCGCCATCATCATTGTCCCTGGCAGTGGCTCGTTGTGGTTGCGGTTGTGTTCTGTCGGGCGGTGCTCTACGTTGTTCTGCCCGAAAAAAGCACCGCCCAGCCACATGCCCTCGGCGGCCACACCGGGTGCACTGATTACCCTCTCGCACCGCACGACACTCGGAGGCGTCATGCGTAGTCACCTGATGGTAGGGACACCAGCGTCGGGGTTCTCGAGTGCATACGGGTAACTCTGCTAGGGGATCAACTGGAGGGGAAGCTGCCGGAGATCGACCCTCGCGAGGAGTAGAAGAGCGAGGTTTAGGCCCTGCCTCGCTCGAGAAACTGACCAAGGGTTTCTCTACCCGCCCGGCATAGTGCCGATGGTGCCAGACTTTTTGGGCTGCTTCGACCACCCGGTAAAGTGGCTGATCCTCTATCAACAGGAGTTTTCCCGCAGCCAGGGCGGGAGTCCATGGAGAAAAGTTCTCATCAGAGGTTCAGCTGGCCCAAGTTCACCAGGATAGTCACGCATGCCTTGATAAACCATGGTCTCGACCGCGAGATAGAAGTCCCTAGGGGAAGTGTCGCCGAGTACGTACGACCCCAAATGCCGTAGATACTCCATCGACGAGCACGTCCCCCGGAGACGTTGTCGAAGGGTTTGCTTGAACTCGTCCCAGGTCCCAATGCCGTCAAAAACTGGGGAGTTAATGACTATATCCGCCGTCCCCCTACAGCTACCACGGCGGCGCGGATCAGAGCCTCATCCGTCCCATAAGGATGGGCTTGCTCAACGTGCCGCAAACAAGTTTCCAACTCCTGATTCCTCCGAAGAGGCTGGCTAGCTGGAACTTCTGCCCGGTAAGGCGGAATCGGGTCACGCAGGGTTATACCCTGATCTAAGGGACACGGATTGACGGGCGCACGCTGAGACGAGTGGCCAGTTGTGACCGCATGCACCCCCGCTTCTACCGGCGATGCAGAGGCCGCAGCTGGTGAACGAGTGTGTGGTTCAGATGCCCTGGGCTCCAGTAATCGCACGATATTGGCGTACTACCCTTCCAGGGTACTGAACCGAGAATTCAGTCGTTCGAATTTATCCACCAGCTCCTCATACATCGAGAGCGAGAGGTGGTCACGGGGCTCTAGCCCTTGCAACAAAGTCAAAGATTGAGCATTATCTCCTCGATGAAACTCGGGGCCCTCAAAAAGGGTGTTAGCAGAGGATCCTGAGGACTCATTAGTGGGTTCTCCTTGGACGGTATTGCGTGTGCGAGGCATTTTTGCGTCCCAGCACTTGCTCTACAACCCGTTACTTAGCGTGCAATAGACTTGCACAAAGGCTTGACCAGACACTTTATAGAAAGAATGTCTGTTCTCTCCCACCGCTGCTTACCAAAAAGACAGTTGTAGCGGGGCGTAGACCCAGTAGATTTTAAGTGGTCTGGTTGAGTCCGGGCTCAACCGAGAATATGGTTTTTGCTCAAGGGAAAGATTCGTCTGCATTGAACAGATGTAAGGTTCCGGGCCTACGGCATGCTGCCACCACCCGATTAGTAGGTTCGGGAACCCTGTATGTCGTGTAAGTGGGTGTGGGTGTTGTATCAGAGAAGAGTGGAAGGAAAGTACAGAATGTGTGTGCTGAATGTTGGATATGTAAGTGTGCAGATGTGAAAAGGGAGATAGCGTAGGCTGAGCGTCTGCGTGGACGTGTTTGGAAGAAAAAAGCAAGATCATGGAATTCTTCTTCCATTCGGTTTGAGCATCCGCCTGCTAGGAGCGGGAACACAGGTATAGCAAAATGAATCTATTCTTTTGATATCAGCTTAATATTCTCTGATTTATCTAGCCTTTTTACAGCCTTTCAAGGGTTGTGTGATGTCAGAGCAACCAGCAATATGCTGTTTAGGAGACCCGAGTCTGAGAAAGATTTAGGCATCTAACCTTGGTCAGAACCAGAACTTTAGTGGTGGTAAGATTATGAATTATTCTGACTGGAGTTGAGTAAAAGCTCTATGATGGTATGATGTTTATTTTGGGAGCAAATTGCACTCACTAGGGAGTTACAGGCATTTTCAGTCATGGAAAGGTAGACAAAGGTGTGTGCATTTCGGCCATAACATATTTACAATATTCATGTTTAAAAATAAATAAGTAGTTAGTTTGGCTTGGGGACTTAAACGCCATAAAAGTAGTGAGACTTGGTTAGAATTACGTTCATAGTTATAAAGATAACAAAGTTCACATTATCACCACAGTCCTTCTTGACTGATGGCTGAACGTAAAAATAAAATAAATAAATGAATAAGAATGCCTGCGAGACTATATTGCAAATGAAAAAAAATCTATATACGTCTGCGGGATATTACCGCACGTGGAACACGGCGGGGACTTCGTCTCCGGCGGCTCATGATGCGTTGGTCGAGGTTCATGGAGATGACATCATCCTTAGAGTCGGGACGTACGCAGCCGTACGCTACAATAATCATGATGATAATGACTATAATGATAATAATCATAAAAATGATGACAGTAATGATAATAATGATAATAATTATAATTCAGTCCATTTATAAAGAAATAAAAGCCAGAAGTAATAATATCCCAGAAGTCGAAAAAAATGGCAAAATCTAGCGTATTACAGCCCCTTGAGGGAAACGTCGAAAAAAAAAACTTTTCGCTTTTTAATGGTAATTATGAGGATTTTAACATTAATTCAGGTAATTATGAGGATTTCTATGATGATTAATTTATTATTGACAATAATGAGGACAATTATGATGATAATGACAATAATAATGATGATAATGATAAAGTCATAATTATAATGATAATCTTGATAATTACTGCAATAATAGCAATAATTAACTCTATTCCAATAATTTCCATGCTAATAAGGACAATAGAAATAATAATAACAGCATTATCATTGTCATTATAATTGTTATTTTTGTCATTATTATTTCTAAGATCATCATTATTGCTATAATCATTATATAAATAGTTATAATTATAAAAATAGCAATAATAATTAGCATACTAATTATTATAACTGCAATAATGATGATAATGATAATGATAAACATGATGATAATGACTATAATGATAGTATTCATAAAAATGATGACAGTAATGATAATAATGATGATAATATTTATATTTCAGTCCATTTGTAATGAAATAAAGGCCAGAAGTAATAAAATCTCATAAGTCGAAAAAACGGCAAAATCTAGCGTATTCCAGCCTTATGAGAGAAACGTCGAAAAAAAACCTTTTCGCTTTTTAATGGAAATTATGAGGATTTTAACATTAATTCAGGTAATTATGATGATTTCCATGATGATTCCTTTATTATTGAAAGTAATGATGATAATTATGATGATAATGACAATGATAATGAAAATAATAACGAGAATAATGATAAAGTCATAATTATAATGATAATTACTGATATAATAGCAATAATTAAGTCTATTCCAATAATTTTCACACTAATAATGACAATAGAAATAATAATAACATCATTATCATTGTCATTATAATAATTATTATTTTCATTATTATCCCTAAGATCATCATTATTGCTATTATCATTATATAAATAGCAATAATGATGATCTTAGAAATAATAATGACAATAATAATAATTATAATGACAAGGATAATGTTATTATTATATCTATTGCCATTATTAGTATGGAAATTATTGGAATAAAGTTAATTATTGCTATTATTGCGGTAATTCTCAAGATTATCATTATAATTATGACTTTATCATTACTATCATTATTATTGTCATTATCATTGTCATTATCATCATAATTATCATCATTATTGTCAATAATAAAGAAATCATCATGGAAATCATCATAATTACCTGAATAAATGTTAAAATCCTAATAATTACCATGAAAAAGCGAAAAGGATTTTTTTCGACGTTTCTTTCAAAATGCCCTAGATTTTGCCGTTTTCTGGACTTCAGGAATTTTATTACTTTTGGCTTTTATCTCATTACAAATTGACTGAATGATAATTATTACCATCATTTTTATCATTACTGTCATCATTTTTATGATTATTATCAATATAGTCATTATCATCATGATTATCATTATTATTATCATAATTATTGCAGTTATGATACTTGTTATGCTAATTATTATTGCCATTTTTATCATTATAACTATTTATATAATGATAATAGCAATAATGATGATTATAGAAATAATAATGACGATGATAATAATTATAATGACAATGCTAATGATGTTATTATTTTTCTATTACCATTATTAGTATGGAAATTATTGGAATCGAGTTAATTATTGCTATTATTGCAGTAATTATCAAGATTATCATTATAATTATGACTTTATCATTATTATTGTCGTTATTGTCATTATCATCATAATTACCATCATTATTGTCAATAATAAAGGATTCATCAGGGAAATCCTCATAATTACCTGAATTGATGTTAAAATCCTCATAATTACCATTAAAAAGCGAAAAGGTTTTTTTTCGAAGCTTCTCTCAAAAGGATTTTTCCGTTTTTTTCGCCTTTTGGGATTTTTTTACTTCTGGCTTTTATTTCATTATAAATGGACTGAATGATAATTATTATCATCATTATTATAATTACTGTCATCATTTCTATGATTCTTATCATTATATTCATTATCATCATAATTATCATTATTATTATCATCATTATTGCAATTATAATAATTATTATGCTTATTATCATTTGCTATTTTATCATTATATCTATTTATATAATGATAATAGCAATAATTATGATCTTAGAAATAATAATGAAAATAATAATAATTATAATGACAATGATAATGATGTTATTATTTTTATTGCGATTATTAGTATGGAAATTATTGGAATAGAGTTAATTAATACTATATGACTTTATTATTACTATTATTATTGTCATTATTATCATAATTATCATCATTATTGTCAATGAAAACGGAATCATCATGGAAATCATCATAATTACCTGAATTAATGTTAAAATCCTCATAATTACCATTAGGAAGCGAAAATGGTTTTTTTCGACGTTTCTCTCAAAACTGTAATACGCTAGATTTTGCTGTTTTTTCGACTTTTGGGATTTTATTACTTCTGGCCTTTATTTCATTATCAATGGACTGAACGATAATTATCATCATTATTATCAGTACTGTCATCATTTTTATGATTATTATCATTATAGTCATTATCATCATGATTATCATTATTATCATTATTGCAGTTATAATAATTATTTTGCTAATTATTATTGCTATTTTTATCATTATAACTAATTATTGTTATTATTGCAGTAATTATCAAGATTATCATTTTGATTATGACTTTATCATTATTATCATTATTATTGTCATTTCATTGTCATTATCATCATAATTATCATCCTTATGGTCAATAATAAAGGAATCATGGAAATCATCATAATTACCTGAATTAATGTTAAAATTCTCATAATTACCATCAAAAAGCGAAAAGGGTTTTTTTTTTCGACGTTTCTCTCAAAAGACTGTAATACGCTATATTTTGCCGTTTTTTCGACTTTTGGGATTTTATTACTTCTGCCCTTTATTTCATTATAAATGGACTGAAATATAATTATCATCATCAATATTATCATGACTGTCATCATTTTTTATGATTATTATCATTATAGTCATTATCATCATGATTATCATTATTATTATCATTGTTGCAGTTATAATAATGATTATGCTAATTATTATTGCTATTTTTATCATTATAATAATCATATAATGATAATAGCAATAATGATGATCTTAGAAATAATGACAATAATAATTACTATAATGACAATGCTAATGATGTTATTTCTATTGCCATTATTAGTATGGACATTATTGGAATAGCGCTAATTATTGCTATTATTGCAGTAATTATCAAGATTATCATTATAATTATGACTATCATTATTATCATCATTATTATCATTATTGTCATCATTTTTATGATTATTATCATTATAGTCATTATCATTATTATCATTACTATTATCATCATTATTGCAGTTATAATAATGATTATGCTAATTTTTATATCTATTTTTATCATTAAAATTATTATAAAATGATAATAGCAATAATGATGATCTTAGAAATCATAATGACAATGATAATGATATTATTATTTCTATGGCCATTATTAGTATAGAAATTAATTATAGAAGTTAATTCTTGCTATTATTGCAGTAATTATCAAGATTAACTTTATGATTTTGACTTTAATATTATTATCATTATAATTATGACTTTATCATTATTATCATTATTATTGTCATTATCATTGTCATTATCATTATGATTATCATTATTATTGTCAATAATAAAGGAATCATCATGGAAATCATCATAATTACCTGAATTAATGTTAAAATCCTAATAATTACCATTAAAAAGCGAGAAGGTTTTTTTTTCGACGTTTCTCACAAATACGCTAGATTTTGCCGTTTTTTAGACGTTTGGGATTTTATTACTTCTGGCCTTTATTTCATTATAAATGGACTGAATGACAATTATTATTATCAGTATTATCATTATTGTCATCATTTTTATGATTATTATCATTATAGTCATTATCATCATGATTATATTATTATTATCATCATTATTGCAGTTATAATAATTATTATGCTAATTATTGCTACTTATATAATGATAATAGCAATAATGATGAACTTAGAAATAATAATGATAATAATAATAATTATAATGACAATGATAATGATGTTATTATTATTTATATTGCCATTATTAGTATGGAAATTCTTGGAATAAAGTTAATTATTGCTCTATGACTTTATCATTATTATTATAATTGTTATAATCATCATAATTATCATCATTATTGCCAATAATAAAGGAATCATCAGGGAAATCATCATAATTACCTGAATTAATGTTAAAATCCTCATAATTACCATTAGGAAGCGAAAAGGTTTTTTTCGACGTTTCTCTCAAAAGGCTATAATACTGTAGCGGTTCGTGATTGGCCATCAATCTGGAACCGCGCCTGACCTGTGATTGGCCGACCCCTGCTTCGGGACTGCCCTAATCGGCCGAGCTAACATCGCCGGTCAGGTACTTAAGCCGCCGGACCTGAGGTGGAATCATCATTCGCCACACGACTGCTGACCTGACATAACTTGTGCTTGGCTCATTAACAATAGAGATAAAATCCAGTTTGGTTTCTTAACCTCTACACTGGTGACCCTCGGAGTGACCCAAGTTTTTACCCAAGATGTCAGCAACACACAGGACGCTACCAGTCTGGCCAGCCTGCCGGAATGTTTTTTTCAAGTGGAGCAGGAATTCCTCCTCAGGAACATCACCACCCAGACCACAAAATTCCGCATGCTGGTCACTAACCTCCCGCCAGAACTTCTGACCGTCGGCGACCTCCTGAATGATCATCGGTGCGCCACTTACGACGAGCTTAAGGAGGCCATTCTTAGGCGAGCAGCACCTAACCCTCTGACCGCGTTAAGCTCCTTCCTCTCGTCTGAAGCCGCGGACAGCCGTACTCCCACAGAAATCCTTCACCACTTCCAGCGCCTCCTCACCCGCACCAGCACGACGCTCCCACCAGACGTCATGCGCTCTCTCTTCCTCAAGCGGCTGCCCGCTGACATCCAGCAAATCCTGCTGGTGTCAGATGCCCCATTGGAGCACCTTGCCCTAAAAGCCGACGCGATGCTCGAAGCTAGGGCACCCACACCGTCAAAAGCGACAGTGTCTGCCGCAACCACCACCTCCGCCGTGACGTTGGGATCCCTTGCAGCTCACGCCGCCACACTATCCGAGGCTGTGCAGAAGATATCTACACAGGAACGCTCTCGCTCCCGGCCTCGTTGTCGCACCCTTTCGCCGCCACACAGTGACCGGGACTTCAGGCGCTCTCTACCGCCTAACCGCCAGCCTCGCTTCAGCGCTTCTGCACCGCCGCTCAAAGATTGGAGGGTACAGCGGAAACTGGGCGCACCTGTCTTTCGCGGACCTCGGAGGCGTTTATTGTACGTCCGAGATGCCTCCTCCTCCCTACGTTTCCTTGTCGACATAGGGGCCGAGGTCAGCCTCCTCCCGGCCTCCCACAGAGATAAACGCTTCCCCTCCTCTGGTAAGTACCCCCCTAATATATACAGTGCTTCCCAGGACCTGCGCCTTCAAGAACATCCTGCGGGAATTCCCGGCCTTGACCAAGCCGATCAACCGGGCCACCCAACCACGGCACGAAGTCCGGCACCACATCGTCACCCACGGTCCCCCTGCCGACTCTCGCTGCCGTCCGCTCGCCCCCGACAGATGTCGCAGTGCCAGGGCGCAGTTCGACCATATATTGCAGTTGGGGATTATACGCCCTTCCAGCAGTCAATGGGCGGCCCCTCTGCATCTGGTGAAGAAGAAGGACGGTGACTGGCGCCCGTGCGGTGATTACCGTCACCTCAACACGATCACCGCCCCCGACAGATACCCCCTGCCGCACCTGCACTCCTTCTCCCACGAGCTGTCTGGCTGTACGGTTATTTCCAGGATCGACTTCGTGCGGGCCTTCCACCAAATCCCGATCGCTGAAGAGGACATCCCCAAGACGGCCGTGATCACACCTTTCGGCCTTTTTGAATTCCTCAGGATGCCCTTCGGTCTTAGGAACGCCGCCCAGACCTTCCAGCGATTCATAAACGACGTGACTCGCGGCCTTGAGGGCGTCTTCGCCTACATCGACGACATCCTCGTCGCCAGCATCTCAGAAGCAGACCACGCCCGCCATCTCCGCGCCCTCTTCGGCAGACTGCAAGACGCGGGCGTCGTTATCAACCCGGGAAAATGCCAGTTCGGTGTCGCTTCCCTCTCTTTGCTCGGCCACACCGTCACCCCCCCAAGGCATCACCCCAGCGCAGGAGAAGGTCACCGCTATAAGGAAGTTCCCCAGGCCAGCGACGGAGAAGCAGCTGCGGAAATTCCTGGGCATGTTTAACTTCTACAGAAGGTTCGTCCCCGGGTGTGCCCAGCTCCTCAAGCCCCTCCACGCCCTGATCACACCAAACAGGGCCAGCAGAAACACCAGAATCGAGTGGACATCCCCGACTAACGAAACCTTCCAAGCCTGCAAAGAAGCCCTTGCCTCTGCCACCCTGCTTAACCATCCGCTGCCCGAGGCTCACCTCAGCATAGCGGTCGACGCCTCCGACACTGCCATCGGTGCAGTCCTCCAGCAACACCTGGGTAAGCAATGGCAACCCCTTGCCTTCTTTTCGCAGACCCTGTCGCCACGCCAGTCACGGTACAGTGCCTTCGGAAGGGAGCTCCTGGCAGCATACTCCGTGGTGAGGCATTTCCAGCCGACCGTGGAGGCTAAGGAATTCCACATCCTGACGGACCACAAATCCCTCACCTTCGCCTTACACTCGAGGTCCCGCCGCCAATCCCCTCGCGAGGAGCGCCACCTGGACTTCATTTCCCAGTTCACGACGGACATCCGCCACATTCGGGGCTCGGACAATGAGGCCGCCGATGCTCTGTCGAGGGTGACCATATCTGCTGCGACTCTCGCCGACGACGCAGTGGTTACCATCTAGTAAGCAGAGAGCAACGCCAGGACACGTCCTTGACTCCACTCCTAGAGGGCCAGACTTCCCTCTACCTTGAGAGAGTCAAAATCCCGAACTCCTGCGACGACCTTCTCTGCGATTTCTCTCTCGGCTACCCTCGCCCATACATCCCGCCTTCCCTCCGCCGGCGATTCTTCGATGCCTACCACCAGCATCGCGGCATCCGGGCCACCCAACACCTCATCCGCAGCATGGTCGTCTGGCCCGCCATCAACAAGGACGTTCGGCAGTGGTGTCGTTCCTGTATCGAATGCCAAAGAAACAAGAACCACAGGCACACCAAATCCCCCCTCCAGACCTTTCCTATTCCAGACAGTAGGTTCCAACACGTCCACATAGATATAGTGGGACCCCTGCCCATGGACGACGGCTACAGCTACATCCTGACGGTGATCGACCGCTTCACCAGATGGCCCGAGGCTACGCCCATCCGCGACATCACCGCAGCGACAGTCGCCAAGACCTTCTTCAATACCTGGATCTCCCGCTTCGGGACCCCGGAAACCGTCACTACAGACCGCGTCGCCCAGTTCGAGTCCGAACTTTGGCGCCACCTAATGATCCTGCTCGGGTCCAAAAGAATCAGGACGACTGCCTACCACCCCTGCGCCAACGGCATGGTCGAGCGACTCCACCGGCATATGAAGCAGGCCCTAACATCATCCTCCCCTAACAGGAGATGGGTCGACCAACTACCTCATGTCCTCCTCAACATCCGGACGTCGTTCAAAGAGGACCTGCAGTGCACCAGCGCAGAAATGGTCTACGGGACAACGCTCGCCCTCCCTGCAGATTTCCTTGTCACAGCCAGCAACTTCGAACCCGGGACCTTCGGCAAACAACTCTGCGAATGAATGGCCCAGGTACGCAATCGACCGACGAGACCCACCCGACAGCAGTACATATACATGCCTCCAGGACTCCAGGATTGCTCTCACGTCTTCGTGAGCAAACATCCCAGACCTCCTCTCTGTCCTCCGTACGAGGGTCCATTCCCGGTCATCCGAAGAGGCGACAAGACGATCACCATCCGCCGCCCAAAGGGAGAAGACACCGTGACCATCGACCGCGCCAAACCCGCACACCTGCAGCAGCCCTTCAGGATCGCCAAAGTCCGTTTCGCGACCGCGAAACTAGAAGGGGAGTGCTGTAGCGGTCCGTGATTGCCCATCAATCTGGAACCGCACCTGACCTGTGATTGGCCGACCCCTGCTTCGGGACCCCCTAATCGGCCGAGCTAACATCGCCGGTCAGGTACTTAAGCCGCCGGACCTGAGGTGGAATCAAGGGCTTACCTGGACCTCTAGGTGCCAAGGTTTTTTGTTGTGCTTTCGTGGGAGGCTAAAGAGAGCGATTTGACACCCCCACGGCAAGCTCGACGATCTGGCCCTTGTGCTGATAACTTTGGGTGTTATCGTGCACTACCTTGCTTTGAGGCTAGTGATTTTAATTGTAAGCCCAGGGTGCTTGCAATTAAAATCACGAAGCACTATCAAATCAGCTCTTTTACTGCTAGGTGTCGGCCGGACATATAAGGGCTCTGGCCCGTTCGGCAGGGTCCCGACCCCGACCGACCCTAACACACAAAGATAGCTGTTTTGCCAGTGTGCCTTCCTTTTTTGAAACCCATTTCCACCCTTTCATCGTCCTGTCATTAGCCTTGGCTAGACTCCCTACTTCCCATCATCATCACCCTTACGCGATGCCACCATGGGTCACGTAATCAAATCATATTCTGGAGAGCCCATCTCCTGTGAGGTGGCTCTCCAGAAAATCTTCTCCATCACAGAAGTTGCTGTCACGCACTGCTTCAAAGTGCATAATGGCTACAAAGTTGTTGTTGCCAAGCAAGAACAGCTGACCCCTTTCCTTTCGACTACTGGCCAGAGAAAACTCGCTGATCATGGTTTTAAGCCTCTCCCCTCCCTGGAAACGAAGGCTAAGTGCACGGTCGTGGCTAAAAAGATCGACAAGACAATCCTGCCACGATCGTGCCAAGCCATCCAGGAGGAAGTCAGCACCATGAACGATGTCACTGTGGTGGATGTTTACAAACCACCAGAGTCGCGAATCCTTAAGATTTGCTGCTCAGCCCCCGAGGAAGCACAGAAGCTTCTCTCCCGTGGGATCGTGCTGTTTAACACATCCGTCCCCACCTACAACGTAGAAGCCGAGTGCTTTGTTCAGGTCGATCAGTGCCTGAAATGCTACCGATACAATCACCTGAAACACACCTGCACACACGAGCAGCGTTGCAGCCGCTGTGGTGACCCAGGTCACTTCTTTTCCACCTGCAGCAAGGACATCAAATGCTGCAATTGTGGGGGGCAGCACGTCGCTGTCAGCGGGTCTTGCCCTACACGAAAAGAAATAATCAAGACTAAAAGACAAACACTCAAACAAAACAAAAACACAACATACGCAACAGTCACCCAACCCTTACAAACAAGCACACCTACCACAAGACAACCAAACACGATTCCCTCAGGAACCACTCTGCCACCTGCACACTTCCCCCAAACAAACACCTTCACACCAAACAACCCAAAAATACAAGCAATACTACACGTAGCTTTAATAGCTGCCAAATACAACGCCAAGAAATTCGCAAACATAGTCTCTATCATGCTTCAAAGAAACGGTTTCCCCAGCATTGTGATTCCTGAGGAAATCTTCGAAGACCAAAACCTGTACATACCTGAATTTCACACACAAACAAACACTCACACCGAGGTCAGAGAGGCGACCATGACATCCACACAGCCCTCTACCTCTCACTCACACGGACTCCCACAACCACTACCACAACGAATACATAAAGAAACTGCACAAAAGAAAACTACACCAGATACTTCTGACAACAAACGCAAACATACCTCACCACCAGACATGCACACCAAAAAATACTAAAAAGACCCTGAGCTCTCGGTCCCCAAGGCTCGTCACGTTCACGATACCATCTTGTCGGATTCCGACAGTAGCCAGAGCCTCGAGATCGATGTCGGTCTCGAGGAAGGTCCCGGTGCCTCCTCGCTGACTGCTCCCCTCGAGGGAGCAGGTCCTGTTCTCCCTGTCAGGGGAACTTTCGGGAGACGAGGAAGTATCGGAAATTGGTCCGCCGATTCCCGAGAATTCCGAGTCTCCCAGTCTCAGGAATCCCTTCCTGACCTTGACGAGCCCTCGACGGGGGCTCGCTCCCGTCGTTACCGGGAGTAACAAACACCACACAAGGTGAGACCACAACACCCGGACTCACCATGAGTGGCGTGCTGACAATCGTGCAAGCGAATGTAAGATCATTTTTCAATATAAGTAACATTTTTTACGATTTCCTCGATCGGGAATGTCCTGACGTGGTTCTTTTAAATTCCACCTCTATCTATGCTATCAAACACTTCGGCTACACGTCAAGACAGTCACGAAACGGCTGGTTCGTAGGGTCCTGCATCCTCGTCAAACCCACCCCTCATTTCGAATTCATTTCACCCCTATTCATCCATCCAGACTTCATGGCTGTAAAGCTATTCACCCAGCAGGGCCCTATAATGATTGCCACGGCCTATATCAGACCAAATTCAAACTTGCCACTTTCAGATTTCAATAAATTATTCAGCTATAATCTTCCAGTCTTCTTCGCCAGGGATGTCAACGCATCACACATATCAGTACACCACACAGCCACGAATACACACGGTAGACAGCTCTTGTCCATTTTCAAGACAAAAAGACTACATTACATAGGACCCGACTTCCACACCACAATCACGGCTAGGGGAAAAGGCAGACCTGATCTCGTGTTCGGGAACAGGGCCGCCCTCCCCTACCACACACACCTACAACCAGGTCCGAACATCGGTTCTGACCACATACCTGTGATCATAAAACTTTCCACCTCACCTATACATAACAAAGAAACGCCATCCTTCCGGTATAAGAAAGCAGACTGGAACGATTTTAAATCTTATCTTACAGATCAAAATTTCGACTTTAACCTACCTTGACAGAGAAAATGTTCTCGAAATAGATAGGCACTGGTATCATCTCTTTGCTTGGATTTCAGCAGCAATGCTCCGGTCCATCCCACGAGAGCGTTACAAAATACGTAAATCATTCCATCCAAGCGAGAGAACCAAGCGTCTCCTGACCTGCTACAGGAATCGTTTTCTCCAAAATATTTAGAATTTACACCTCAGAAACCATGTCATAGATAGTTTTGATAATGACCGCAAAATTCATTGGCAAAATTTGATTAAACAAACAGAATCGATGTTAGTTCGCAATCCACGGGAATTTTGGCAAAAGATTAAACAGTTAAAAGGCAGTAACTTCCCTCCCTTCAGTCACCTCCTCAAGGACAACACTCAAGTTTCAGATCCCGTTATCAAAATTGTTCGTGATCACTGGCAAACTGTATTCTATCCTCATGAACCACACACCTTTTTTAATGAACATTTTCAATCCATCAACACCTGGAGCCAAGAACACAGGATAGAAACAGAGCCAGAGCCAATTATCCACATGGATAGGCTGGACGACACATGCGAACTCCGTGCTCCCATCTTGCTGGAGGAGATTAAACAAATAATAAAGAGGTTTCCTCGTAAGGCTCCGGGCTCCTCTCAGATCGGGCGTGACGCACTCCTTCATCTTCCTGACAACGTTTTACGAGCTATGACGCACCTGTACAATACCTCTCTTGCTTCTGGCTACATTCCTGCTCCCTTTAAGACTGCTATCGTGGCCCTCATACCTAAGCCAAACAAAGACCTCACTGACCCCAAGAATTACCGCCCAATTAGTTTACTAGAGACACTAGGCAAATTTTTTGAAAGAGTCATTAATTCCCGACTAAGGCGGTATCTCGACGACGATGACCTACTTTCTTCCAAACAATTTGCCTTTCGCTCTCACCGCTCGACTACTGACGCACTGAACCTACTGACTAACTACTGTCTTAACAACAAAGACAGACGACTTAAGACGGTCCTCGTGACCAAAGACGTGGAGCGAACCTTCGACACGGTTTGGCATGCTGGCTTGAAGTACAAAATCTGCACTAAATTCAATTTTCCCTCGTGCACCAAGAAGTGGATGACCGTAAATTAAAGCTTAAATTTAAAGGCAAAGTTTCCTCTACAATCAATATGCACGCAGGTGTACCTCAAGGCAGCATAATCAGCCCAACACTATACATATTATACACTAATGACCTCCCCGACCCCACCTTCCCTGATTCACTGACGTTACTTTACGCTGACGACTGCACGCACTTAGCTAGACACGATCCACTCGCTGGTGTCGTCCGACGAATCAACGACGAGCTTGACACCGTCTCTCGATGGGAGCACAAATGGCTTATCAAAACTAACTCGACAAAAACAAAAGTCCTCTTTATAAACCCAAGACACAATCCTCCTTACGATCCAATATACCTAAACTCTTTCGACAGACTACAAGCACCTCTTCAAATATCACACTCTTGCACCGTCCTCGGTGTCACTTTTGACACCATGTTTAGATTTCATTATCATACCTCTTCAAAAGCCGCATTGGCTAGAAAGACCTTACAATCGCTTTATCGATTCAGATGCGCTGCCTCGCGCACGAAGCTGCACCTGCTCAAAGCACTCATCACACCACTCCTCACGTACGCACCACTCACACTTACACTCGCCGCACAAACAAACAGACGCAAGCTACAGATCGTCTTAAACAAAGCACTTCGCTGGGTCTACAGCGTGGCGTGGGACGACTTTGTGTCAACAGCACGATTACACGAGAGGGCAGCGGTGCTCCCGCTGAACCTCGTGTGGCGATGGATGATCTGTAAACAACTCGACAAACTCCGTGCATGGTGCCCCGACTGGATAGAGCGCTCCAGCGCCTTCATCCAGGGACGGAGGAGCGGGATAGGCCGTGATCTCTTTTCTCTGGACTGGTCTGAGGAGATTGAGCCAGCTTTCTGAGCTTGGCAGCGCCTTCTTTTCCTTTGTGCACTCTCTCACTTCCTTCTATCTTTCTCGCTCTCCCCTCTCATGTTTTATTGTTTGTTATTAATTTAACCACTTACCATGGTTTTAACTTCCCCGAGAAATGGCCAGCCACGCTGTGCGCGAGGGAACACCCCGAGGCCCACCACATCACGATGTGACGAGCCTCGGAATGTCCTTGGCTCGGCTCATTTCTCCTGTTTTGTGTTTGTTTTATGTTTATAATGTTCATTTTAACGTTCACTATTATTTTATTTACTCGTTTAATTTTTGTTTTTAATGCATGTAGTTTCTTTACACTGTAATTTTAACTTGTTTGTGTTTTAAGTTCTTTTAAGTTAAGTTTTTAATTTTTGTTTTTGTGTTTTTAAGTTGTCTTAAGTTTTATTTAAGTTCGTTCTCGTTCTCCAACGGAACTTTTAACCTCCCCAATAAACAACTACTCTCCGGTAAGCCCTATCCCCTTTTAATTAACTCCCCCTTTCCCTGTGTGACGGCATCTTCGACCTCATCTCCCACCTCATTTCCTTTACATCGCGTAAGCGTCCCGCATCCTAATCCTTACCCTCATCTCACTGGTTCCGTGGCATCTGCCGCTCGTACCCGAGCCATGACAGCGGCTCCATTATCGTAAGGAGTACCAACGCGCGAGCCGTGGAGGAGGTGCCACGGCCAGTGATGATAATCCACCCGTGATGTGACCGCCCGAGCACATCTCCCCGGAAGTCCCGCCGCCGACAGAGAGAAATCTCTGATCGACGCAGGCGGGGGAGATAGACTTGTTGCGGTCGCATTCGCTTTCATCCTCCTTTCATCCTCGCAGTCTCGAGGTTAGCCGAGGGCACCACCGTTACCATGGGTATGGTGGAGCCGCAGATGGCACCTGGCAGGCTTCCCTCCTACCCCCTCCTCCCCCGTTAGCCGAGCGCAACCCGCAGCCCGGGCATGGCCACCCTTGCTAGCGCGGTGCTGGCCCGCCAGTTCCACGCGAAACGGGTGAATCATGCCATGGCTGCGGCGAGCACAGATGGCGCCAGCCTTTTCCCGCCTTTTCCAACTCCAGTCATCTATCCCCCATCTATTACCCCACATGCTGGGTTAAGCCCAGGCTCTTTCCTAACCTAATAATAATAAGTAAAGAGGTGAAGAAAAGAGGTGGGTGGGAGAAGATTAAAGGGTTGAAAATGAAGGAAGATTAAGATAGAAAGTAGGGGGGCGACACCCCTTGCATGTCTTTCTTTGCTTTTGTTGATCAGTTTTAATTATTTCTACTTTTGCATTGGGTTTTGTTTATTTTTATTGATTTTACTTTAGGTGTCAACAGAAGCATAGAAATAAACATTTGGTAACAAATGGATGACGAAGGGGAAGAGCACTAAAGGATAGGAGAGAGGAAAGGGTCGAAAAGTCGAAAAAACGGCAAAATCTAGCAAAACGCCGAAAAAAAACCTATTCGCTTTTTATTGGTAATTATGTGGATTTTAACATTAATTCAGGGAATTGTGATGATTTTCATGATAATTCCTTTATAATATGCAATAATGATGATAATTATGATGATAATGACAATAATAATGACAATAATAATGATAATAATTATAAAATCATGATTATAATGATAATTTTGATATTATTGCAGTTATAATTATTATAATGCTAATTATTATAGCTATTTTCATCATCATAACTATTTTTATAATGATAATAGCAATAATGATAATTTTAGAAATAATAATGACAATAGTAATAATTATAATGACAATGATAATGATATTATTATATCTATTGTCATTATGTCTGAAAATTATTGGAATAGAGTTGATTATTGCTATCATTGCTGTAATTATCAAAATTGTCATTATAATTATGATTTTATCAGTATTAACATCATTATTGTCATTATCATCAAAATTATCATCATTATTGCATATAATGAAGGAATTATGAAAATCATCACAATTACCTGAATTAATGTTAAAATCCTCATAATTACCAATAAAAAGCGAAAAGTTTTTTTTTCGACTTTTCTCTCAAAAGGCCGTAATACGCTAGATTTTGCCGTTTTTTTCTTCTATTGGGATTTTATTACTTTTGACCTTTATTTTATTATAAATGGACTGGAAAATAAATATTATCATCATTATTATAATTACTGTCATTATTCGTATGATTATTGTCATTATAGTCATTATCATGATTATCATCATTATTATCATCATTATTGCAGTTATAATGATTATTATGCTAATTATTATAGCTATTTTCATCATCATAAGTATTTTCATAATGATAATAGCAATAATGATAATTTTAGAAATAATAATGACAATAGTAATAATCATAATGACAATGATAATGATGTTATTATTATTTCTATTGTCATTATGTCTGAAAATAATCGGAATAGTGTTGATTATTGCAATTATTGCAGTAATTATCAAAATTATCCTTATAATTATGATTTTATCATTATCATCATTATTATTGTCATTATCATTATCATTATCATCATGATTATCATCATTATTGCATATAATGAAGGAATTATCATGGAAATCATCACAATTACCTGAAATAATGTTAAAATCCTCATAATTACCAATAAAAAGCGAAAAGGTTTTTTTTCGAAGTTTCTCTCAAAAGACTTATGGGATTTTATTACTTTTGGCCTTTATTTCATTATAAATGGACTGGATAATAATAATTATCATCATTATTATCATTACTGTCATTATTCTTATGATTATTATGATCATGATTATCATCATTTTTATCATCACTATTGCAGTTACATTGATTATTAAGCTAATCATCATAACTAATTTTTTAATGATAATAGCAATAATGATAATTTTAGAAATAATAATGACAATAGTAATAATTATAATGTCAATAATAATGGTGTTATTATTATTTCTATTGTCATTATTATTCTGAAAATTATTAGAATAAAGTTGATTATTGCTATTATTGCAGTAATTATCAAAATTATCATTATAATTATGATTTTATCCTTATTATCGTTATTATTGTCATTATCATTGCCATTATCATCATAATTATCATCATTATTGCATATAATGAAGTAATTATCAAGGAAATCATCACAATTACCTGAATTAATGTTAAAATTCTCATAATTACCAATAAAAAGCGAAAAGGATTCTTTTTGACGTTTCTCTCAAAAGGCTGTAATAGGCTAGATTTTGCCGTTTTTTTCGACTTGTGGGATTTTATTACTTTTGGCCTTTATTTCATTATAAATGGACTGGATAATAATTATTATCATTATTATCATTACTGTCATTATTCTTATGATTATTATTATTATAGTCATTTTCATCATGATTATCGTCATTATTATCATTATTGCAGTTATAATGGTTATGCTAATTATTATAGCTATTTTCATCATCATAACTATTTTTATAATGATAATAGCAATAATGATAATTTTAGAAATAATAATGACAATAGTAAGAATTATAATGACAATGATAATGATGTTATTATTATTTCTATTATCATTATCAGTCTAAAAATTATTGGAATATAGTTGATTATTGCTATTATTGCAGTAATTATCAAAATTATCATTATAATTATGATTTTATCATTATTATTGTCATTATCATTGTCATTATCATCATAATTATCATCATTGTTGCATATAATGAAGAAATTATCATGAAAATCATCACAATTACCTGAATTAATGTTAAAAACCTCATAATTACCAATAAAAAGCGAAAAGGGTTTTTTTCGACGTTTCTCTCAAAAGGCTAGATTTTGCCGTTTTTTCGACTTGTGGGATTTTATTACTTTTGGCCATTATTTCATTATAATTGGACTGGATGATAATTATTATCATCATTATTATCATTATTGTCATTATTCTTTTGTTTATTATCATTATAGTCATTATCATCATGATTATCATAATTATTATCATCATTAATGCAGTTATAATGATTATTATGATAATTATTATAGCTATTTTCATCATCATAAATATTTTTATAATGATAATAGCAATAATGATAATTTTAGAAATAATAATGACAATAGTAATAATTATAATGAAAATTTTAATGATGTTCGTATTATTTCTATTGTCATTATTAGTCTGAAATATATTGGAATAGAGTTGATTATTGCGATTATTGCAGAAATTATCAAAATTATCATTATAATTATGATTTTATCATTATTATCATTACAATTGTCATTATCATTGTCATTATCATCATAATTATATTCATTATTGTATATAATGAAGGAATTATCATGAATTCATCACAATTACCTGGATTAATGTTAAAATCCTCATAATTACCAATAAAAAGCGAAAAGTTTTTTTTTCCGAAGCTTCTCTCAAAAGGCTTTCCCGTTTTTTCGACTTCTGGGATTTTATTACTTTTGGCCTTTATTTCATTATAAATGGACTAGATAATAATTATTAACATCATTATTATCATTACTGTCATTATTCTTATGATTATCATTATAGTCATTATCATCATGATTATTATCATTATTATCCTCATTATTGTAGTTATAATGATGATTATGCTAATTATTATAGCTATTTTCATCATAACTATTTTTATATGATAATGCAATAATGATAATTTTAGAATTAATAAGGACAATAGGAATAATTATAATGGCAATAATACTGATGTTATTATTATTTCTATTGTCATTATTAGTCAGAAAATTATTGAAATAGAGTTGATTATTGCAGTAATTATCAAAATTATCATTATAATTATGATTTTATCATTATTATCATTATTATTGTCATTATCATTGTCATTATCATCATAATTATCATCATTGTTGCATATAATGAAGGAATTATCATGAAAATCAATGCCCTGAATTAATGTTAAAATCCTCATAACTACCAATAAAAAGCGAAAAGTTTTTTTTTTTTTCTTTTTGGACGTTTCTCTCAAAAGTCTGTAATACGCTAGATTTTGCCGTTTTTTTCGACTTTTGGGATTTTATTACTTTTGGCCTTTATTTCATTATAAATGGACTGAATAATAATTATTATCATCATTATTATCATTACTGTCATTATTCTTATGATTATTATCATTATAGTCATTATCATCATTATTATCATCATTATTATCATCATTATTGCAGTTATAATGATTATTATGCTAATTATTATAGCTATTTTCATCATCATAACTATTTTTATAATGATAATAGCAATAATGATAATTTTAGAAATAATAATGACAATAGTAATAATTATAGTGACAATGATAATGATGTTATTATTATTTCTATTGTCATTATTAGTCTGAAAATTATTGGAATAGAGTTGATTATTGCTCTTATTGCAGTAATTATCAAAATTTTTATAATTATGATTTTATCATTATTATCATTATTATTGTCATTATCTTCGTCATTATCATTGTCATTATCATCATTATTGCATATAATGAAGGAATTATCATGAAAATCATCACAATTACCTGAATTAATGTTAAAATCCTCATAATTACAAATAAAAAGCGAAAAGGTTTTTTTTCGACGTTTCTCTCAAAAGGTTTTAATACGCTAGATTTTGCCGTTTTTTCGACTTTTGGGATTTTATTACTTTTGGCCTTTATTTCATTATAAATGGACTGGATAATAATTATTATCATTATTATCATTACTGCCATTATTCTTATGATTATTATCATTATAGTCACTATCATTATTATCATCATTATTTGCATTATAATGATTATTATGCTAGTTATTATAGCTATTTTCATCATCATAACTATTTTTATAATGATAATAACAACAATGATAATTTTAGAAATAATAATGATAATAGTAATAAATATAATGACAATGATAATGATGTTATTATTATTTCTATTGTCATTATTAGTCTGAAAATTATTAGAATAGAGTTGATTATTGCTATTATTGCAGTAATTATCAAAATTATCATTATAATTATGATTTTATCATTATCATTATTATTGTCATTATCATTGTCATTATCATCATAATTATCATCATTATTGCGTATAATGAAGGAATTATCATGAAAACCATCACAATTACCTGAATTAATGTTAAAATCCTCATAATTACCAATAAAAAGCGAAAAAAAAATTCGACGTTGTAATACGCTAGATTATGCCGTTTTTACGACTTTAGGGTTTTATTACCTTTGGCGTTTATTTCATTATAAATGGACTGGATAATAATTATTATCATCATTATTGTCATTACTGTCATTATTCTTATGATTATTATCCTTATAGTCATTGGAATAGAGTTGATTATTGCTATTATTGCAGTAATTATCAAAATTATCATTATAATTATGATTTTATCATAATCATTATAATTGCCATTATCATTGTCATTATCATCATAATTATCATCATTATTGCATATAATGAAGGAATTATCATGAAAATCTTCACAATTACCTGAATTAATGTTAAAATGCTCACAATTACCAATACGCTAGATTTTGCCGTTTTTTTTTTTTTTTGAAATTTGGGATTTTATTACTTTTGGCCTTTATTTCATTATAAATGGACTAGATAATAATCATTATCATCATTCCTGTCATTATTCTTATGATTATTATCATTATAGTCATTATAATGAGTATCATCATTATTGCCATTATTATTGCAGTTATAATGATTAGTATGTTAATTATTATAGCTATTTTCATCATCATAACTATTTTTTAATGACAATTGCAATAATGATAATTTTAGAAATAATAATGACAATAGTAATAATTATAGTGACAATGATAATGATGTTATTATTATTTTTATTGTCATTATTAGTCTGAAAATTATTGGAATAGAGTTGATTATTGCTATTATTGCAGTAATTATCAAAATTATCATTATAATTATGATTTTATCATTTTCATTATCATTGTCATTACCATCATAATTATCATCATTATTGCATATAATGAAGGAATTATCATGGAAATCATCAAAATTACCTGAATTAATGTTAAAATTCTCATAATTTCCAATAAAAAGCGAAAAGGTTTTTTTTTTCAACGTTTCTCTCAAAAGCATGTAATATGCTAGATTTTGACTTTGGGGATTTTATTGCTTTTGGCCTTTATTTCATTATAAAAGGACTGGATAATAATTATCATCATTATTATCATTACTGTCATTATTCTTATGATTATTATCGTTATAGTCATTATCATCCTGATTATCATCATTATCATCATTATTGAAGTTATAATGATTATCATGCTAATTATCATAGCTATTTTCATCATCATAACTATTTTTATAATGATAATAGCAATAAGGATAATTTTAGAAATAATAATGACAATAGTAATTATTATAATGACAATGATAATGATGTTATTATTATTTCTATTGTCATTATTAGTCTGAAAATTATTGGAATAGAGTTGATTATTGCTATTATTGCAGTAATTATGAAAATTATCATTATAATTAAGATATAATGAAGGAATTATCATGAAAATCATCACAATTACCTGAATTAATGTTAAAATCCTCATAATTACCAGTAAAAAGCGAAAATGGTTTTTTTCGACGTTTCTCTCAAAAGGCTGTAATACGCTAGATTTTGCCGTTTTTTCGACTTATGGGATTTTATTACTTTTGGCCTTGATTTCATTATAAATGTACTGGATAATAATTATTATCATTATTTTCATTACTGCCATTATTCTTATGATTATTATTATGGTCATTATCATCATGATTATCATCATTATTATCATCATTATTGCAGTTATAATGATTATTATGCTAATTATTATAGCTATTTTCATCATCATAACTATTTTTATAATGATAATAGCAATAATGATAATGGAAGAAATAATAATGACAATAGTAAGAATTATAATGACAATGATAATGATGTTATTATTATTTCTATTGTCATTATTAGTCTGAAAATTATTGGAATAGAGTTGATTATTGCTATTATTGCAGTAATTATCAAAATTATCATTATAATTATGATTTTATCATTATTATCATTATTATTGTCATTATCATTGTCATTATCATCATAATTATCATCATTATTGCATATAATGAAGAAATTATAATAAAAATCGTCATAATTACCTGAATTAATGTTAAAATGCTCATAATTACCAATAAAAAGCGAGAAGGTTTTTTTCGACGTTTCTGTCAAAAGGCTGTAATACGCTAGATTTTGCCGCTTTTTTCGACTTTTCGGATTGTATTACTTTTGGCCTTTATTTCATTATAAATGGACTGGATAATAATTATTAGCATCATTATTATCATTACTGTCATTATTCTTATGATTATTATCATTATAGTCATTATCATCATGATTATCATCAATATTGAAGTTATAATGATTATTATGCTAATTATTATAGCTATTTTCATCATCATCACTATTTTCATAATGATAATAGCAATAATGATAATTTTAGAAATAATAATGACAATAGTAATAATTATAATGAAAATGATAATGATGTTATAATTATTTCTATTGTCATTATTAGTCTGAAAATTATTGGAATAGAGTTGATTATTGCTATCACTGCAGTGATTATCAAAATTATTATTATAATTATGATCTTATCATTATTATCATTTTTATTGTCAATATCATTATCATTATCATCATAATTATCATAAGAATAATGACAGTAATGATAATAATGATGAAAATTATTATCCAGTCCATTTATGATAAAATAAACACCAAAAGAAATAAAATCCCAAAAATTGAAAAAAAAAGTAAAATCTAGTGTATTAGAGCCTTTTGAGAGAAACGTCGAAAAAAAAACTTTTCGCTTTTTATTGGTAATTCTGAGGATTTTAACATTAATTCAGGTATTTGTGATGATATGCAATAATGATGATAATTATGATGATAATCACAATGATAATGAGAATGATAATGATAATAATGATAAAATCATAATTATAATGACAATTTTGATAATTACTGCAATAATAGCAATAATCAACTCTAAGCCAATAATTTTCAGACTAATGATGACCATAGAAATAATAATATCATTATAATTGTCATTATAATTATTACTTTTGTCATTATCATTTCTAAAATTATCATTATTACTATGATCATTTTAAAAATAGTTATGATGAAAATCGCTATAATTATTAGCATAATTATCATTATAACTGCAATAATGATGATAATAATGATGATAATAATGATGATAATGACTATAAAGATAATAATCATAAGAATAATGACAGGAATGATAATAATTATTACACTTTTCGCTTTTTATTGGTAATTATGAGGATTTTAATTCAGGTAATTGTGATGATTTTCATGATAATTCCTTCACTATATACAATAATGATGATAATTATGATAATGACAATATAAATGATAATGATAAAATCATTATTATAATTTTGATAATTACTGCAATAATAGCAATAATCAACACTATTCCAATAATTTTCAGACTAATAATGACAGTAGAAATAATAATAACATCATTATCATTTTCATTATAATTATTACTATTGTCATTATTATTTCTAAAATTATCATTATTGCTATTATCATTATAAAAATAGTTATGATGAAAATAGCTATAATAATTAGCATAATAATCATTATAACTGCAATAATGATGATAATAAAGATGATAATCATGATGATAATGACAATGATGATAATAATCATAAGAATGATGACATTAATGATAATAATGACAATAATTATTATCCAGTCCATTTATAATGAAATAAAGGCCAAAAGTAATAAAATCCCAAAAGTCGAAAAAAAAGCAAAGTCGAGCGTATTATCGCCTTTTGAGAGAAACTTCGAAAAAAAACCTTTTCGCTTTTTATTGGTAATTATGAGGATTTTAACATTAATTCAGGTAATGGTGATGATTTTCATGATAATTTCATCATTATATGCAATAATGATAATTATGATGATAATGACAATGATAATGACAAGAACAATGATAATAATGATAAAATGATAATTATTATGATAAAATCACAATTATAATGATAATTTTGATAATTACTGCGATAATAGCAATAATCAACTCTATTCCAATAATTTTCAAACTATTAATGACAATAAAAATAATAATATCATTATCATTGTCATTATAATTATTACTATTGTCATTATTATTTCTAAAATGATCATTAATGTTATTATCATTATAAAATCACTATAACTGCAATAATGATGATAATCATGGTGATAATGACTATAATGATAATCATAAGAATAATGACAGTAATGATAATAATGATGACAATAATTATTATCCAGTCTTTTCAGAGAAACGTCGAAAAAAAAACCTTTTCACTTTTTATTGGTAATTATGAGGATTTTAACATTAATTCAGGTAATTGTGATGATTTTCATGATAATTTCTTCATTATATGCAATAATGATGATAATTATGATGATAATGACAATAATAATGATAAAATCATAATTATAATGATTTTGATCATTACTGCAATAATAGCAATAATCAACTCTATTCCAATAATTTTCAGACTAAAAATGACAATAAAAATAATAATAACATCATTATCATTGTCATTATATTTATTACTATTGTCATTATCATTTCTAAAATTATCATTATTGCTATTATCATTATGAAAATAGTTATGATGATGAAAATAACTATAATAATTAGCATAATAATCATTATAACTGCAATATTGATTATAATAATGATGATAATCATGATGATAATAACTATAATGATAATAATCAAAAGAATAATGACAGTAATGATAATAATGCTAATAATTATTATCCAGTCCATTTATAATGAAATAAAGGCCAAAAGTAATAAAATCCCATAAATCGAAAAAACGGCAAAATCTAGCGTATTACAGCCTTTTGAGAAAACGCCGGAAAAAAGCCCTTTTCTCTTTTTATTGGTAATTATGAGGATTTTAACATTAATTCAGGTAATTTTGAAAATACGCAATAATGATGATAATGACAATGATAATGACAATAATAATGATAAAAATGATAAAACCATAATTATAATGATAATTTTGATAATTACTGCAATAATAGCAATAATTAACTCTATTCCAATAATTTTCAGACTAATAGTGACAATAGAAATAATAATAACATCATTATCATTGTCATTATGATTATTACTATTGTCATTATTATTTCTAAAATTATCATTATAGCTATTATCATTATAAAAATTGTTATGATGATGAAAATAGCTATAATAATTAGCATAATAATCATTATAACTGCAATAATGATAATAATGATGATAATCATAATGATAATGACTATAATGATAATCATAAGAATAAGGACAGTAATGATAATAATGATGATAATAATTATTATCCAGTCCATTTATAATGAAATCAAGGCCAAAAGTTATAAAATCCCATAAGTCGAAAAAAAAGCAAAATCTAGCGTATTACGTAAAGCCTTTTGAGAGAAACGTCGAAAAAAACTTTTCGCTTTTTATTGGTAATTATGAGGATTTTAACATTCAGGTAATTGTGATGATTTTCTTGATAATTCCTTCATTATATGCAATAATGATGATAATTTTAATGATAATGACAATGATGATAACAATTATAATGATAATGATAAAATCATAATTATAATGATAATTTTCATAATTACTGCAATAGTAGCAATAATCAATTCTATTCCAATAATTTTCAGACTAATAATGACAATAGAAATAATAATACCATAATTATCATTGTCATTATAATAATTACTATTGTCATTATTATTTCTAAAATTATCATTATTGCTATTATCATTATAAAAATAGTTATGATGAAAATAGCTATAATAATTAGCATAATAATCATTATAACTGCAATAATGATGATAAGAATGATGATAATCATGATGATAATGATTATAATGATAATAATCA